>NW_017671238.1:236223-277152 GCF_001879085.1 Nicotiana attenuata
GGGGGGGGGGGGGGAGAGAGAGAGGGAGAGGCCTTATCGATTTTGCATGATCTTAGTGAAAGCTCACTGATTTCTGAAAATGGGGGAAAGGTCTGCAAAGAGAATGAGAGAGAAAGAGAAGAACGAGAGTGGAAAAGAGAAGAAAAGTAAGGGGTATACCTAATGTAATAGGAATTACTTTTCCACTGATTCACTAGGTAAATTTGTGGGAATTGTTTTACATAAATTTAATTTTTTTTGTGAAATAATTTTTAAGCTCGCGGGTTTTTGGACCAAATACAAGAATTTGAAATTTTGGGCTTCCACCTGCATCATTGGGAATATAAAAATAATTTTTTATTTTAGGTTCCCACTGTTTCACTGGGTAGATTTTAATAATTTTATTTTTAATGACATTTCCACTAATTCGGTGGGAAACAAATTACGTGCTTTTTTGCGCCAACTAGTGGGAACATTTTAAAAAAAAAGGTAAAAGAAAATATTTTCATTTCCCACTGAATTTTTTTACATTTCAGTAGGAACTGCCACTGATAATATGTTTGTTGGTAATTTGCTTTTTTCTAGTAGTGCACTTGTTTCAGAAATTTTTAAGGAAGTTTGTTCTTGTGTTCTTTGATAATATTTTAATCTACAGTATTAGCTTGCAAGATCACTTGGTGCATCTACAACAAGTTTTTGACACTATGGTCACCCACAACTTATTAGCCAAACAATCCAAGTGTGCCTTTGGTGTTTCAAGAGTGAAATACCTAGGGCATTTCATTTCTATTAAGGGAGTCTCTACTGATCCAAGGATGATTCAAGCAGTTCAACAATAGCCAACTCTTACTACAATCAAACAATTGAGGGGATTTTTGGGGCTAGCTGGCTATTGAAGGAAATTCATTCGAGGCTATAGACTTATAAGCAGACCATAAACTGAGTTACTCAAGAAGGATGAATTTCTGTGGTCTGCTAAAGCTGTAGCGGCATTTGCAGAGTTAAAGTTAGCTCTCATTTTTGCTTCTGTCTTAGCATTTCCAACTATGCTATTCCTTTTGTGGTTGAAACTGATGCTAGTGGCACAGGAATAGGGGCTCTTCTTATGTAGTCTGGGCATTCCTATAGCTTTCATTAGCAAAGATTTAGCTTACGGACATGTTGCCTTATCTCTGTATGAGAAGAAATTGCTGGCTTTGGTCTTTGCAGTCACCAAATGGTCCCATTATCTTCTAGGTCAACGCTTCATTGTGAAGACTGATCAAAAAAGTCTTAAGTACCTCTTAGAGCAGAAGCTGCATACTGATTCACAAATTAGGTGGCTTGCCAAGCTGTTACCCTTTTATTTTGAAATTCAATGCAAGAAGGGAAAAGAGAATGTGAATGTTAATTCTTTATCAAGAATTTCAGATGCTGAACTAATGACCTTTATAGTCTCCTCATTGCAAGGTGATCGTTGGGCAAACATCCATAATAGTTTGACTAATGACCCTGAGCTACAAACTCTCATCAAGTCCCTGCATGTGAAACCACGGAAGCACTTTACCTGGATAAATAATCAGCTCAAAAAGAAAGGTAACCTGGTCACAGGAAATGATGTGGGCTTGAGAACTAAGATATTGCAGTTGTGGCATTCCACTCCCTCTGGTGGTCACTATGGCATTGATGCCACCACTAGGAAATTATAGGCCTACTTCTATTGGAAAGGTATTACGACTGATGTGTTTGCCTATGTGCACAATTGTTCTGTGTGCTAAAGGAATAAATATGATATCACTGCTGCAGCACGTCTGTTTCAACCTTTGCCTCTTCCTGCAGTCCAATAGACAGATATAAATATGGATTTTATTAAAGACTTGCCAAAATATAAAGGAAAAATAGTGATTTGGGTTGTGGATGATAGATTGACCAAATATGATCACTTCATTGCTCTTGCTCACCTATACACAGCCCAATCCCTTGTCCCTATATTCTTTGATCACATCTTTAAGTCAGGCTTTCTTGCTACTATTATAACCAGTGATTGCGACCCCATCTTTATCGGTGCTTTTTGAAAGGAGTTCTTGTCTACTCAGGGTGTCCCTTTCCACCGCCTATCATCTCAGACTGATGGTCAAACAGAGGTCCTCAATAGATGTTTGGAGACCTACTTACGATTCTTTTGTTCTGATTCTCCAGCTAATTGGTGTTCATTCTTGCCTCTAGCTGAATGGTGGTATAACTCTTCCCCTCATTCTGCAATTCAGACCTCTCCTTTTAAATTGCTTTATGGTTACCCTCCTCTTCTTCATCTCCCTTGTGTTCCTGGTGATTCTTCTTCTGATCCAGTTGAGAACATTATGTTGTTTCGAGAATTTAAAATGCAATTGGCTAAATATCATTTAGCTAGAGTTCAATAGCGTATGCAGGATCAAGATAATACTCATTGCACTGGCAGATATTTTACAGTTGGTGATTGGGTCTTTGTGAAGCTAAACCGTATAGACAGTCCACTCTATCTGTCTTCCCCTATCATAAGCTCACTTCCCGCTATTTTGGTACTTACCCCAATGTGGAAAAGATATGCAGTTGCTTATAAGCTGCTGCTCCCTCCTGAAGTTCAAATTCATCCTATTTTTCATATTTCTCACCTCAAACTGTGTCATACCATCCCTTCTGAAATAATTCATCCACCTATTTTGGACCTCTCCAGTCCGTTATGCCTCCTCCTGAGGCTGTCATTGAATGCAGATTGATCAAGAATGGCAACAAAGTAGTCGCGCAATGTTTGATTAAATGGAAGAGTTTGGATGCTGCTTATGCCACTTGGGAGTTAGCTTCAATCGCAAGGACCACTTCAACTGCTGAGTAGAATCATTTGAATAGCTATTACTTTTTGAATTTTACTGTTTTGTCAAGAATGTCAGTTAGAATGTATTTCCAGCATGTTTTGCACTTCAGTCAATTGTTTAGTAGTTTAAGCAAGTTGTAAACTCTTATTCACACTTTTGATATGCTAAAGAGTTTCTGATCTTCTCTCTCATTTCCCCCAGTGATCTCTCTTCTTCCTACTTCCTTGCATTCCCCTCCTCTCTTATTCACACTTCTTTACTGTTTCGTTGATGAATCGATGACAATTTTGGTATCATCAACACAAGAGCAAATGAGACAAAAATTGCAAACACCTACATACAATATATAAGGTGTATAATAAACCCACCTAATGTTAATTAAACAAATGTTTGTTATAAACACATGAAATAGATAAAACACATTGATTCTCAAAAATATCACAAGAAGAAGAATCAGATCATATAGATTTTATTTCTGTTTTATACGTACATAATCTTGTTGACAATAAAAGTGTTTACATTGTTTGTTCTAACAACTAATACTACTCAATCCATGCAATGGGCAAAAATCTTTCGCCGTTGCAATAATATAGGATGATCCTATTTTCCTCCCCTTAACCAGAAAAAAACTCTGAGGGAAGAAACTAAAATCTAGAAATCTTTGAAGAAATTAAATCTAAAATTTTGAGGTATTTTTATCATCTCCATCATCTTCATTGATAGTCTCAAGCTTTGGAGATTGAGAACTACGTTTTGTTGGGGAAGCAAGAAGTGATGGTGCCACCTCAATCCATGGCTTCATATTTACCAACTTCTTAGCCATTATATCACTCTAGCTCTATATACCGCAAAATCAAAGAAAATTCAATGATTTTCTCTCTTTCTTCTTGGAAAAAGACAGAAAGAGAGTTATAAAATTTTTGAAATGCAAAGAAATTGGTTTGAAGAAAAAAAGTGAAAGAATTGAGGGTTTAAATAATGAGAGAAACTATAAGAGATTAATATAAATGCAAAAATATCTGAACCATGAAGTGAATGGGCGGCAATATGCGATTCCACGTATGTAGAATGCCATAAATGAACTTCGAAGACAAAGAGAAACCACCCATCAGTTTCTTAGAAATATATAGGGCATTGGAATGAGACGTTTTTATTATTACTAGTCTTGGGGTACGCGCATTGCGCGTGTATCTCGTCTTAATAAGTACACTATTTTAAAAATTACGTTAATATTACATTAACGAATAGTCTTTGAACTACAAAATAGTTACATAAAAAAAGTAAGTTCTTCAAAATGGTGATTTTTAATCATATTTAGCTAACTCAATAAAGAAAAATGATGATACTAAAAAGTCCTCAATCATCTTGGTCTATATCTTCAACTAAAAATCTGTTTTATTTTTATATTTCATTACCATTTTACAAGTTTTCATTTTATTTTTTTTGTAAAGAAAGAATACATAAACTCTTGAAGATTTAAGAGTTTTTTCCAATATTTTTTGAATGATATATATTTTTAAGTTCATTCTATAAGACACAAACAATGTCAACTAATTAACAATTTTTTTTTCTCTAGAGCAAACTTCTTTTTGTTTGGTATTAGGAAAGCAAAAAAAATAGAGGAGTGACAACAACAAAAAAGGCCTTCATATCAAAAAAGCTTAGATTTGCATATGATAAAGCTAAACAATAGACTTCAAATAGAAAAATAAATAAAAAAAGCCACCCCTCCTTGTCAATGAGATCAAGTCTTATATCCAGTTGAAGAAATTATTAAAGTGCAAACATATTTTAGATCCGATATTAATTATTAATGATTTTATATTTTAAGATTGTAATCTTTTGGTAGCATTCATATTCCTAGCATCTCCAATAATGATGTCAACTTTTTTTCTTATGTCAGCCATACACACTATCAATTGTACTACTTTGTTATATATTTCTCTATAAAGTTTGATTGCTCTATTTTTAGATATTTCAAGTTCATTGTTTCTAATTTCATGTAAATGCTTTTTTCACATAATTTTTTCATAAACAGCAATTACACGCTCACGAAAAATAAATTTGTTAAACACGTATATATGTTTAAAATACAAATAAAATACTTATTAAAAAATTACAAGAATATCTATTCCAGTTATATAAGCTTGAACATCTATTTAAAATTTAAATTACAAACTTGAATTGATAGCTATGTAGAAACTGCAAGAACTTTTGTTACAACAAAACTTGAAGAACGTCTATTATTACAAAACTTCAAGAAATAATTTAAACGTTAGAAAATTAACCTCAAAGCACAAGCAAAATTACTTACTCTGACTTCAAGGCTACCAAGAATTTATGATAATAAATATAAAATATTAGCTTTTTTTATAGAAGTTTTAACTCCTTTTTCTATAAAAATTTAGTTTCAAAATTCTAATTGAACAACTTGACGTACAAACAAAATCGGTAGATGAAATCAGTGACCACCCAAAAAAACTAAAATAAAGTGTTCATGGAAAATAAAAATTGGGATATTAACCGCTTTTTTTTACACTCCTTAATTTTGATATTAAATAATAAGTTTCCTACTTATTATCTATTCTTTTTTCTTTTTTTTCAACATTCTTTTTTCCTTTTCAACCTACAAAATTTGACTTTTTTAAAAGGGACATTAATTATTGAGTTTTCTACTGATTGTCTTGTTCTTTTTTCTTTATAAATTACGAAAATTTTGACTTTCGTAGTTATTGTCTCATTCTTTTAGCCTTTTTCCTTCGAAAATATTGATTTTCCCTGCAAGCTTTCAAAGAACCAACTTTTACCTTCTCTGTCATTAGGGATATTAATTGAGAAGAAGTGTCCTACTTTCTAGTCTTTTATTCTTCCTTTTTTTTATCTTATGGAAATTCTTTTCAAGAAAATATTTTATTTGTATAGACAATTTTATCAACCATATAATACAGTTAATAATAAATAATATATGAATTAATTAAATGATTAAAGTGATATTATAGAAAATAACCATTTTTTCAAGAGTAAAACGCAAATTATATATTTTTTGAATTAATAATAAATATTATAAATTATTTTCAATAGATCAGAAAAAGAATAAATTACTGTAGCTCATTGTATAATCAAATTACATGATTATACTAAGAAAATGAGTTCTGCAAAAGAAAAAGAAAAAAAAAACACTACTAAACCTAAAACTTTTTAACAAAAAGAAAAAGAGCTCGTCAAAGACTCTTAAACAAAACATTTTACAAAAAAAATTTAATTATATGATTTTCCATATCAAAGTCCTAAATATTAGGCAATTAATTAAATGATTGTCCCTACATATTAAAAGAATAATTAGTGATTATTCCTACATATTAGAAAAATAACTAAAATTACTATTTGTCCAATATAAAATATATTCTTAAAGGGTAAAAAAGGCGAACGACATTTCGCTAAGGGCCTTCGTGCTTTTAATATTCGCTAAAAATGTTTTAACTTTCATATACTGACATAATAGAACTTTTATACTTTTAACATAATTTAAAACAATTACAGGTATATTAATAAAGATAGACAAGGTTTGAAGTTTATGGGTTCTGTCGTAATTTCAAATAAATATACAATAATACCTGAATTCACGGTTAGATATTTAGTGGATTTTTAAATAAAAATACAGAGTCTACACAAAAGTTACTGAATTTTCGAAAACAAAATATACTATACTCTAGATCCGCTATTGAAAATCGGTTATTCATTACAACTTATAACAAGTTAAAATGCACGGAGAGTATAAAAGTTTTTTGCCCTATCAATATAGGTACGTTAAATCCTTTCAAGAAATGTCTCTTTTTAATTTTTTTTTCCTTTATTGATTTCTACTTTCCCTTTTGCACATCTATGGTTGATTGTTGGACTGGTTTTCTTTCTAGCATTAGAGATTATGTTTCGCGGCTAAAATTCAACGGCTTCTACTGTTGGGCTTTTAAGCTTGGTTTAGCTTAAAGGGGATGAATGAAAAATGGAGGAAAAATAAAAGATTTGAGTTTTCCTCCTTGCTAAAGGTATATTGTCCCATATTCCAGGAAGAAAGGACTTTTGATGGGTATATATACAATTGCTCTTCTTCTAGCTATTAAAGATTTAAGAAGAAGGCAAGCCTCGTGCCGTTGTCGCTTGGCTTGGCTTCGGCTTCGGTCAAGGATTGATTGATTAATCTTTTTGGAAAAAAATCTTTTCAATTATTTAATTAATTAACAAAAATTCAATCCGGAATAACCCAGGACCCACGACGCGACCCAGTCTGGTCCATTTCCTTTTCCGGATTATTTTAAATCTATTTTCCCGCAATATTTCAAACAGAAATATTCCCAATTGTTCTATCTTGGGAGGTTAATATTCCAGCACCTCGGGTACTTGAGGGAAATAATTTCCTTAAGGACACACTGTGCATCCAGTGGACTCGATTTATTCCGACATTACTTACAGATATTATTTCGACATACTGTTTCTACTAACTTTCTGTTTCTGTTTCCATTTCGGAAAGTCTGTTGTTTTTATTATTTATTACAGTAATACAGATTGGTTAACAATCTTAAGGTGTGCAAACTTGTTAAGTCGCTTTATGGACTTAAACAAGCACCCAAACAATGGCATGCCAGATTTGATCAAACAATGTTGGCAAGTGAGTTTAAAATCAACGAGTGCGACAAATGTGTTTACATTAAAAACACTCCAAGTCATGAAGTCATTGTGTGTTTATATGTTGATACTGAGCAAAAATATGGCAGATATAAATGTTATTAAGCGCATGTTGGCTGTAGCAAATTTGACATGAAAGAATTAGGAGCTACTGACGTGATCTTAGGAATCAGAATTCACAAGACTCCACAAGGTCTAGCATTATCACAATCTCACTACATTGAAAAAGCACGTGACTAGTTCAAGTATTTGGATTTCAAGATTGCCAAGACTCCAATTGACGTGAGTTATGCACTTCAAAAGAATGAAGGTGAAAGTGACTCACAACTGGACTATGCAAGAGTATTGGGAAGTTTGATGTATATCATGAATTGTACGCGATCAGATAGCATGTTCTATTAGCAAACTGAGTCGGTTTACAAGTAATCCCAATCAAATACATTGGATGGCAATGAAACGAGTTTTGTGGTATCTGAAACATACCCAAAATTATGCTTTGCATTATAACAAATATCCCTCCGTGATCGAGGTATATAGTGATGCAAATTGGATCACCGGATCATCTGAAGTTAAATCCACTAGTGGATATGTTTTCACAATTTGGGGTGGAGCAGTGTCTTGGAAATCATCAAAACAAACGTCCATCGCCCGTTCCACGATGGAATCTGAATTGCTAGCTTTAGACAAGGCCGGTGAAGAAGTAGAATGGCTCCATAATTTCTTGGAAGATATTTTATTTTGGCCCAAACCTTTGGCACATATCTGTATACATTGTGATAGTCAAGCGGCAATAGGCAGGGTAGGGACCGTTATGTATAACGGAAAATCTCGTCATAAATGACGGAGACACAATACCGTTAGACAACTACTCTCTAGTGGCGTTATCACGATTGACTACGTAAAGTCAAGAGATAACGTGTCGGATCCACTTACAAAAGGCCTGTCTAGAGAGGCAGTTGAAAGATCATCAAAGGGACTGGGGTTAAGGCCTAGGACAAGTCATCATGGCGGTAAATCTACCTAGCAGACTAGAGATCCCAAGAGCTAGGTTCAAAGAGATCAAACAAAGTTATGAATGACGGTTCAACATTGTCAAATAACTCAACTCATTCTCGTGAGAAGACAATGTTCAGAAATTAAGGTAAAGCATTAAGGCTTTTTGATGAGTCAATAAAGCTTAAAGCTTTTTAATGATTTGCTAAGTCTGGCAAGATATGACCAAATAGTATGTCTATGGGATTACACGTTTAGAAATCACCTATGTGAGTGTAAAGTGTAAGCCGCTTCAAGGGGAATGAAAGTAAAGTCCCATTCTCTAAGCACTCATAAAACCAGGCGGTGTTCATGGCTGAAACGAACACAACCATAATAACCATAGATGGTTATGGGTTGATTGTGTGGCTTATGTTGTCCAGGTATACAACAAAGCTCGATGGTTCAAAGATATCAAATCTACCGATTGACCGAGTATATCCGATATAAGTTCACTACGGAAAGTTCAAAGCGAAACCTACTTATCCAGATGCAATTAATTCTTGCATGTAAATCTCACACGTGTCCGTGCATTCCTTTGTTTTATAGCCATTCCCCATTCATGTGGGGGATTGTTGGGCTTTTAAGCTTAGTTTAGCTTAAAGAGGGTGAATGAAAAATGGAGAAAAAATGAAATATTTGAGTTTCCCTCCTTGGCAAAGGGACATTGTCCTATATTTGGAGGAAGAAAAGACTTTTGATGGGTATATATACAATTGCTCTTCTTATAGCTCTTAAAGAGTTAAGAAGAAGGCAAGCCTCGCGCCTTAGTCGTTGTCACTCGCTCGGCTCGGCTTCGGCTTCAGATTCAGTCAAAGATTGATTGATTAATCTTTTTGGACAAAATTCCTTTAAATTATTTAATTAATTAACGAAAATTTTATTTTCTTTCCCAGATTATTTTAAATCCATTTTCCCACAATATTTCAAATAGAAATATTTCCAACAGCCATGTCTGTTTCTTAAAGGTTACAAACCTCGGATTCGGATTTGAATTTGGTCAAAGATCGATTGATTTATTAATCTTGTTGGACAAAATTACTTTCAATTATTTAATTAATTAGCAAAAATTTTATTTTCTTTCCCGAATGATTTTGAATCCATTTTTCCGCAATATTTCAAACAAAAATATTCCCAACAGCCATGACTGTTTCTGAAAGGTTGCAAACCTTTTCAGAAACAGTGCCAGAAAGGCCATAAATATGCTTTGAATCCCAGAATCTTTCCTTACGAAATTTTCTGATCTTCGTCTTCTTCTTCTTCTGCACAAATTCCAGTGTATTTTACAGCCTTCGAGTGGTTCGCTGCTTCATCGGCTTTTTTGGTACCAACACTCCGGTAAGTTAAATCGTTTTATCTTGATAGGATAATATTCCAACACCTTGGGTACTTGAGGGGAATAATTTCCTTAAGGACACATTGTGCATTCAGTGGGCTTGATTTATTCCGAAATTATTTACAGATATTATTTCGACATACTGTTTCTACTAACTTTCTGTTTATCTTTCTATTTCAGAAAGTCTACTGTTTTTATTATTTATTATAGTAATACAGATTGGTTAACAATTTGATTCATGTATTATTTTATGAATCACAAGGTTAAATATTAAAATTCGTGATTGTACAAATAAGGTAATGGAATAAAAACGCATAACTTGTTGAATCAATCTTTTTTGCAACATCATGTATATGGCAACTGAATCACCTCCATTGTTGGGTTGTTTACCATTTCGAGTAGCACTTAAACTTATATTTTGGTTTTAAGGATATGTGATTTAATCCCAATACCAATTGATAAACAAGGAATTAAATAGATAAATTAGAGGATAAAATAAATCAAATCAGTATGCAAGCCAGATCTCGACCTCGACCTATGGTAGTTTCTAAGTGTGATAAAAGGAATAGCAAATGTTAAAGCAACTCTGATGAACAGTAAGCGAAATAGCAAGAAAGTAATGAGCGTATATTTTCTCGTCAGTGAACAATGATGCCTACAAATGAATGGGATCCCTCTTTATATAATAGAGGTGTCCTAAATAAGGTATACTTCTAATTATAGTAGGAAATCATATTTGACAACTGGTTAACCGCCGAGGATTAATCAATGCCGAAATTCACGCCATGATCTTCGGTCCATTGCGGGTATCTAGCTCTTTCCGTTATTGAACTATACCGCTATCATCTCGAAGTATGCCCTCTTCTGACCTCGGTAAATGATACCGGTCTCAATCTTGGAAACGAACACCGACCCCGAACTCGACATCCTGGTCTTCCGACGTGGTATCACTTTTTCCATCAAAGGACGAAATCAGGTAGCCCTGATTTCCACCGTATACAGATAGTCCCCTCATTTCTTAGAGTAAAATGAGAAGAAACGACTTGAGCCTCAATTTTCTAGAGACCCCGATAATGACATCATCCCCGTGCCATAAGCGGTTGAGGTAACTGAAATATCACGTCGGTACAGTTCCCCAAATCATTAATGACTGTCAGTGGGTGGTCGGCCACTAGCGCCACTGAACCGTAGCCGTGAATCTGTAAATACAGGTTCATTATTTGAATCAAAACTTTACTTCCATCTTCACCAAGTTTTCCCAAGTCTTTCCTCTTTCCATATTTTCTCTTTCACCATCCGTTGAGTCAATTTCGTTAGTACCAAACTGAATTTCGCCTCTTTCCGCTTCATCTCATCTGAATCAATAGCGAAAACCTCCATAACCGTTCCACAAAAGGAGAAAGCTTCTTCTTCTTCTTCTTTCCGGCCAGCCGGTGACAAAACACTGGTGGAACGGCTCCCTCACGAGTACGTTCCCGGCCCTTGTGTTTTAAAAAACAACTTCAAAGTCGAGAACCCTATGTCGGTCCCTAGCCGATGTGAACACGTATCGAGGTATATTTTCTCGATAATGGCAAAACAGCTTGAGGCTGTGAAGAAAGACTATAGTTGGGGGGCCGAGGTCGTGGCACAAATCCCTGCTCCCGAAGAAAGTATCACCACTCACCTGGAGGGGTTTCTAAGTGTCTACACTTACCCCTTCACATTGGGTCCTCTTGACCCAATTATCATCGACTTCTGCAAGACATACCAGGTTACCCTCAGCCAGGTTCATCCCTCGTTCTGGCGCATAGTGATCATGCTCCGCTTCTTCTCCAGCAAGGCCAAAGGGTTGGAATTCACTTCAGCCACCTCATATGGTTGTATCGACCTCGACTTTTTCGAGGATTGATCAAGCTCCAACGCCGATCAACGAAGTCCTTTTCTGCAAGCATCGATGAGGATAATGCCCGAGGTTGGATGAGCCGGTTCGTGCGGGTAAGGACCTGTAACCTCATCCCCAAGGAGAAACTACCGTTCCCCGAGAAGTGGAACCCCGATCGTATGTAACGTATTACCCATTATTCTTCATACTCTATTTTTTGCTTTATGTAATACTTTCATCTGTTATGCAGCGGTTTCCTGGATGCCTCATGCGATCCCCGACCTCGAAGACTGGGTTGGAAGCTAGCTGCGACTTTCTCCCATGTCGAGCGCTGCTGGCGTGACTTGGCAAGGGGCAGATGGGAGGCTAAGAATCATGGTAAGCTCATCCTGTACGCTTTCGACGTCCTTTTCTAGAACGTTTCTTTTTACTTATACTTGACTCCTTTTCATGCAGGCCTCGAGGATGTTGCTGAAATGAGGCCGGCCCTTCTTGGGGAAGAGGTGGCTCCTAAACCGGCTAAGGACAAGAAAAGGAGAAGGGCCTCACCTTCTGATACCCCGAAGCCCAAGAAGAGTAAGGCTTGTAAATCGAACGACGACTCCGCCGCTCTATCTGCTGACGTAGCCCAAAAGCTACGAGATGAAGAAGAGGAGGGGGAAGATATGGCTATGAGCTAGTGCCTCGAAAAAGGGGGAGCATCGAAGCTTCAACAGCAGCTGGTCCGGTGATGGTCGAGGAGACTCACCCTCGGACTGAGGAGATCTCGAAGGTACTCCGAGCAAAGTCTCCGAGTCATTAGGGGTCGAAGATATTTCCTGCCGTGACAAACAAACGGTGAGTGTGCCCGAAGGGTTCGGTAGTAGGGCTCTTCAAAAGGGAGAGAGTGCCCCAAGTGACTTGGTTGGGGCAATCACTATTGATGATTCGCCGTCAGGCCCTGAATTTTTTGAAGGGCAATTTCGGGAGGCTCGATCTATGGAGAGCCCCGATGTGGGAACTTCCCACGATAAGGAAGACATATTCTATGGCTGCCTTGCGGGGGTCGATGATGTTTCCAACCTAGATTTGGCGATGGTTTTTGACGAGGCCCATCGTCTCCTGAACCAGGTAAACTTCATTCCCCGTTATTACGTTTGCTTTTATTTCCTTCTTGCTAATTTCTTTCCTTTCTCTGTAGGCTGTGGTGCTTCATCGGGAAGCGTTAATCAAATCCCAAGCCAAGATGAACCGGTGTGAGGCTGATCTTAAGAAGCTTATTGAGGAGAGAGACACCCTCAAATGCCTCTATGTGAAGAAAGAAGAGAAGATCAGGGACCTCCGAGCAGACTTGGCCCAGGCTCGTAAGGAAGAGGCCGAGCTAGATGAGCAGGTAACTATCCTTTTGAAAGAATGCGGTCTCGACTCAACTGTGGAGGCTAATACTTCAATATCTTAGTTGCAGCAAAAGCTGGAAAGAATCGAGCTGCTCCGAGGGGAAGTCAATCAGATCAAAGTCGACTGCGATCGGTGGAAGGAGAACATGGACCGCCTTGCTGCGGAGAAAAAGGCTGCCTTGGCCGAATTGTCATCGGCCGAGGTCCAACTTTGGGGCGTTAAAGAGAAAAACTCAGCCCTGGTCAAAAGGATTGAGGAGCTTGAAGCCGAGCTTGCTGAAGCTAAGGCAGAGGTCGAGAAGACGAAGATCACGGCTGACAAGTCCATAGCCGTGTACATGGCCGACGCCGAGGCTGCTCAAACCCAGCTAAGGGAGGCTTCTAATCTAGAGCGACGGAGCAATGACTTGGCGAAGTGCCAATCCCGGAGGGAGACCCTCGAGGAAATCCATGCTCGAGGTTATGACCTCTCTAAAGAGATAGCCCAAGCTAAGGCGCTTGAAGCTGATGCCAGGTTGTTTATCTCCTCCGATGATGACGATTACGATGAAGGTAGACAAGGCAGGTCGGATAACAATGAGGGGCCTGAAGGAGAAGCTACCCCCGAGGGAGAAACCAACCCCGTGCATAGTTAGGACTTTGTTTTTCCTTTTCTTTTTGTAAGACCCCCGTCGGTCCTTTGTACATATTTTTGCCCATATATATATAAAGAAACTTTCCCTTTTGAATGTCTTCTCAAGTTTTGTCTTCAGTCATGTTTCTTGACTTGTATAATTTTAGCACGATCTTATGCTTTGAACGGTGCGTTCGAGACTTCGGTTTTGGGTGGCTTCCTCGAAGTCACCACAGTCGAGTTCGAATAAGGTTCGACATTGAGGCATAGGCCCTTTAGGGTTTGTGTGGAATAATGATGAGTCCCCGAGCCATAGTCATGTCATTTTTTATTTGGGCTCGGGATAGTCGAACCCTTAGGTCCTGGATGGAGTGAGAACAAGATCTCAAACTCTAAGTGTATTGGCCCTTAGGCTCTTTAGATCGGGCCGATATGTCCTCTAAAAGATTGCTATTATTCCCTTCTTTCGGCTTAAAATACTTAGTAAAAATTTCACTATGCCTTAGCATGTATTTTTTATCCATTGGATTTTTTTAGGATTCGATGTCGACTGAAACCCCTATACTTTTTGTGCGTTATCACGTTTGTGTTAAGATAATCTGATACCTCTTAAGGTTTTTTGAGGGATGATTTTATCGAAGCCCCTTTTTATTATTTGCCGAGGGTAGCCTTTTTTAACCGGTTTTTAAAGAATTCGAAGGCCTGTTTTGATTGCAGGATTGGGACGTCTCCGAGGCGCATTAATTTGGCCGTAGCCTTTGGGTATGCCTCTTGGGCTTATTCCCTAATAACACTTCGAACTTGTTTGAAATGTTAGTCCCCTAGAACGATGGCCTTGGCCTATAGATCAAGCGGTGCCTCTTTGAGGTCTTATGAATTCGACTTTAGATAACTCGAATATGTCGATCATCGATGACAGTCCCCGAGTGTTCGAGGTATATCTGCGCTTGGCCCTTGAGCCATTTCTCACAAAATCATAAGTATGGAGCTCATATAGTAGAAAATTTTCTTTGAGACACAAGATGTTTGATATAGAAAGAATGCTTCTTTGAATAATTTATACATGTCTACATGTTTTTCCATCGAGGCTTGACTAATCTGTATGGACACGGTTCATTAGACCGTTTCGCCCATTACAAAGTTTTCCTATCGAGACCCTTTGACATGAAGTACTTTCCTCGAATGCCCCTCAGTATTCGAGGTTGATTGTAAAGAAGCCTTGGATACTATTGAGTTTTCCTCAGGTAGCACATAATTGTTGCCTCGTTAGAAACCTCTCCGAAAAAACCCATTCGGGATAAAAACCGATCTAAGGGAAAAAGAGTGCAACGCGTGCTTTAAAACCTAAGGTCCTTGTGTTGAAGAGTTTCTCGACGTTTCGATCGAACACCTGCAATAAGTTAGTATCAAATATAAATGGAAAGGGGGAAAGTCATACCTTAGCAATAATATCGTTTGAGGAGTGAAATATTCCAATTGTTTGGCAACTGTTCGCCCTCCATTGTGCCAAGTTTGTAAGATCACTTTCTGATGACACCGAGGACCCGATATGGTCCTTCCCAATTTAGGCCCAGTTTCAGAAGTGGCGAAGGTTATTTCTTCTATTATAATATCTCTCGATTCTTTACTTTTGTGTAACCATCCGAACAAGTGCAGCTTCCCTTTTTTTATCCAATAATTCGAGGCTAGTATTCTTAGCCTCGTGATTTGATTCTTCCGTTGCATGTTGAAATCTGGCGCTAGGTTCTCCGACTTCGACCGGAATCAAAGCCTCGAATCCATATACTAAGGAGAAGGGGGGTTTCCCCCGTTTTGGACTTTGATGTTGTTCGATATGCCCAAAGGACGTCAGGTAAAATTTTTCTCCACTTCCCCTTAGCATTGTTCAGCCTCTTCTTTAAGTTTTGAATGATAGTCTTGTTCGTCGATTTGGCCTGTCCGTTCCCACTAGGATGATACGGTGTTGAGAATATCCTTTTTATTTTGTGATCCTCGAGGAATTTCGTTACCTTGCTACCGATAAATTGTTTTCCATTATCGCACAATATTTTGGCAGGTATCCCAAATCGACATACGATGGGATCCCAGATGAAGTCTATAACCTCTTTCTCTTTCACTTTCTCAAATGCCTGTGCTTCAGCCCATTTAGAGAAATAGTCAGTCATAAATAAAATGAACTTAGCTTTACCTGGGGCCGTTAGCAGCGGGTCGACGATATCCATCTCCCATTTCATGAATGGCCATGGGGATAGGACTGAATGAAGTTGTTCTCCGGGCTGATGGATCATCGGTGCAAAACTTTGACATTTATCACATTTTCGAACAAACTCCTTAGTGTCTTTTTCCATGTTATCCCAGTCCTGCTCTAATGATTTTGTGAATCAACGATTCGGCATCAGAGTGGTTCCCACAAGTGCCTTCATGGACCTCTGTTAAAACATAATCGGTGTCTCCTGGTCCTAAACTTACTGCCAATGTGTCCTTTTGTATAACGTTCCATCTTCATCCAATGTGAATCGAGCAGCTTTGGTTCATAGGGCCCTCGACTCTTTAGGGCTCGATGGGAGCTTTCCGTTCTTCAAGTATTCAATATATTTATTCCTCCAATCCCAGGTCAAGCTTGTAGAGTTTATCTCGGCATGACCTTCCTCGATCACAAATCTCGAGAGTTGAACGATAGTCCCCGAGCTAATCTCATCGTCCTCGACCAATAACCCTGGATTCGCAAGTTCATCGGCCTCACTTTTTGCTCTCGAGGTACATGCTGTAAAGTCCATTCCCAGAAACGGTGTAAAGTCACCTTCAACTTGTCCAAATACCTTTGTATTCTATCTTCTTGAACTTCGAAGGTTTTGTTTACTTGGTTCACCACCAGCAAAGAGTCACACTTGGCTTCGATGACTTCTACTCCCAAGATTTTAGCTAGCTCGAGACCTGCAATCACGGCCTCGTACTCGGCCTCATTGTTAGTTAACCTAGAAGCTCTAATAGACTGCCTAATAGTGCTACCTGTGGGCAGCTTCAAAATGATGCCTAGCCCGGACCCCTTCACATTCGAAGCACTGTCCGTGAAAAGGGTCCACACCCCCGATGATGTGCCTGATTTTAACAAAAATTCTTTTTCAATTTCAGGTACAAGGGTTGGCGTGAAATCGGCCACGAAATCCGCCAAAATTTGAGACTTGATGGCCGTTCGGGGTTGATATTCGATATCGTACCCACTGAGTTCGACAGCCCATTTGGCAAATCGGCCCGATAGTTCGAGCTTGTGCAAAATATTACGAAGTGGGTAAGTGGTTAACACGCATATGGGGTGACATTGAAAGTATGGTTTTAACTTTCTAGAGGCGTTTATCAATGCAAGTGCCAACTTCTCTAAGTGTGGATATCTAGTTTTTGCTTCTCCAAGGTTCGACTTATATAATAAACAGGAAATTGCGTACCTTGCTCTTCTTGAACTAGGACACCACTTACCGCGATTTCCAATACTTCCAAGTGCAAGTAAATTTCTCATCTGCTTTTGGTGTGTGAAGCAGTGGTGGGTTCGATAGGTATCGATTTAGTTCCTCTAATGCCTGCTGGCATTCTGGGGTCCAGGTGAAATCGTTCTTCTTTTTGAGTAGAGAGAAAAATCTGTGGCTTCGATCTGATGACCTCGAGATGAATCAACCTAAAGCAGTTATCCGTCCAGTTAGCCTCTGCACGGCTTTTACACTATTTACGACGGTGATGTCTTTGATGGCCTTGATTTTATCAGGGTTGATCTCGATCCCGCAATTCGACACCATGAAGCCCAGGAATTTACCCGAACCGACCCCGAAAGCACATTTCTCGGGGTTGAGCTTCATGTTATATTTCCTCAAAATCTCAAACCTCCTGCAAATGAGCCAAATGGTCCTCTGCGCGCAGGGACTTACTTAGCATGTCATGGATATAAACTTCCATTGACTTACCTATTTGTCCTTCAAACATTTTATTTACTAGGCGTTGGTAAGTAGCTCCAGCTTTTTTTAGCCCGAAGGGCATTAGATTATAACAATACGTTCCATACTTGGTGATAAATGAAGTCTTTTCCTGCTCTCCGGGTTTATTCGAATTTGATTGTACCCGGAGTAGGCATCGAGAAAGGTAAGGATCTCGTGGCCAGCCGTGGCGTCGATCATGCCATCGATGTTAGTTAGTGGAAAAGAATCTTTGGGGCATGACTTGTTTAAATCTTTATAATCTAGACACATCTAAGTTTGTTCCCTTTTTAGGGACTACGACTACATTGGCTAATCATTCGGGATATTTAACCTCCCAAATGGATCCTATTTTGAGAAGTTTAGTTACCTCATCCTTTATGAATGCATGCTTTACCTCGGACTGGGGCCTTCTCTTTTGTTTCACCGGTTTGAACCTGGGGTCAAGGCTTAGCCGATGCGTCATTATCTCTGGTGAGATCCCTGTGATGTCTAAATGGGACCAAGCAAAGCAATCTATGTTATCAATAAGAAATTGAATAAGCTCTTTCCTGAGTTCAGGGGTTAATCCCGTTCCTAGGTATACCTTTCGCTCGGGCAGGTACTCGATCAATATAACCCGTTCCAGCAATTCGACCGTTGATATGGTGGCGTCCGAATCTTCGGGAACGATAAAAAATCGAAGAGTTAGAAAATGCTCTTCTTTTTCTATCCCCTGCTTCCTCGATTCGGTCGGGGCCGGTGGCTGTGATTGCTATTTGGCTTCCTGTTTACCTTTGATGCTCGACCTTTCCGAGGTTGATAACGTCGATATCGACATTACCTCACCAACCGCAAACATTTCCTTTGCAGCATGTTGCTCCCCGTTGTTGATACCCAATTTTTCCCTATATATTTTTAATGTACAAAATACTTTCAAAATAGCATGTGCATGCATATATAAGTATGTCCAAATGTTTTACTATTTTTTCTTAATTTTTAAAGATATTTTAATCAATTTATTGCCCTATTATCCATAAAAAACCCCAATAATTATTCCCAAAATTATCATTTTTGGTGATTCATTTATTGGATTTTCATATTTATACTAAAATGTGGCTAATATAATTTTTGCATATTTTTATAAGGTCATTTAGTATTTTTAAAGTTAAATTGTATGTAATTACGATATTAGCCCTTTTTTTAGGATTAATTACGTTTATATTCATTAAGATTAGGTATGGTATTTTTAAATAGTTAATTATGTGCTATTAATCATTTTAGTACCTTTAATTTATTTCCAGAAATTATTTTACTATTTTTTTTATAAATCAAATAGGGAAAAGTGGCTATTTAAATGTTAGCCCCATTTTTATTTCAATTTTAGTCCGATTTTGCACCCCAATTGAACTCAATTGAAACTATTTGAACCCCCTGACCCAATTCCAATTTAATCCGACCCAAACCCATCTTCATAACCCGCCCGTTCGCCCGTTTTAATCCAGGCCGTTGATCATTCAGATCAACGACCAACAACCATCCTTTCCTTTTTAATCTCAAACTACCCCTTAACCCTAACCATTTCACATACCCCGCCGCCTCTAAATCCCCTTCTCTCTCAAACCCTCTCCAACCCTAGCCGCCGACATCAACTACAACCCTAAAAAAACTCCCAAATCCATGGCTTCCAAGGTCATTGGAAGCCTGTATCCATCTCTCATGGCTTCTACGTGTTCGATTATCATGGTTTCAAGGCTAGATCTTGAAAGAGCTTGGTCCAGACCTTGGTCAATTTCAGTTTACGGTTGTTCTCCGGTCGTCTCTAACTTTTCTCCGGCCAGCCATGGCTATTCGAGTCTGACTCTTGACTCTCCTGCTTAGATCGATGGTTTTTCAAAGCCTTTCTCACCACTTAGGGTTCCTCTGAAACCCTAGCCTTCAAGGTTCTCTCGATTTCTCTTAGATTTGTTTCAGATCTATGTCTGCTCTAAACCTTTAAGCATTTTTCTCGAAGTTTCTTTTAAAACTCCGCTTTCAAAACTCCTTATCCTTCTGATTAAGGTTCTGTTAGGTTATTTCGAAACCTTTCTTTGATTTTTGATATGTTTTGCTATGTTTGCTCGTATTATCCTTCTGCCTGAAGTTTGCATGTTAAAACCCCTAATTTCTTTTAACTTTTTATTAAGTGAATGTTTGTTTGCATGAGTTTTTGTCCGATTTGTCTACTTATCCTCTTTTTAAAATCCTTCTATTGTGGAAAATCTTATGGTTTTGGGTCTGAGACTGTTCGTTTAAGTGCAGAAGTGCTTTTCCAAATCTCTTGTTCCCTTCGTGCGATTCTTCTGATTCTAGGTTTCTACCTTCTCTTTAACTCGCCTATGTTGAAAGCCCTATTTTTTTCTAGGTTTTTTCATTTGATTTGGTGACTGGCCTGTTCTTGTTTGAGTTTTCTGTGACTATCTCGCTTTGGATGTGTTTCTACTGAGTTCCTTATGCCTAGCTTACATTAGCTCTATGTGCTTGTGTTCGTCTTGACTGGTCAAGACTTGCCTCTTTGCTTGCTATGTTTGGTTACTCATATCTCACTCTATTTATATGCTAAAACATGACTCATGACTCTCTCTTTTGATTGACTCCGAGCTCTCTGTTTCTTGGCTTGATTTGAAAACTTCTCTTTAGACTTTCGATTCTCCTATTTTAACTTGGTTTATTTGCTTATTCATGGGAACCCATGTTACTCTCCTTAAATCAGTAATTTCGAATCCTTGATTCCATGATTTACCATGTACTGATTTTCGATTGTCTCCATATTCTGCAACTTTATTGTGTTTTCTTACCTTATTCGGTTAACCAAGTATTTTACCGATTCTTCATTAGTTGTTTCCTTAATTGAACCTCTATGTACTTACCCCTAATTGTCTATTCTGTACATGATGCTCTACTTGATTTCTTTCCTTAAACATTTTCTGCCCATTACCGTTGCTTGATTGCCCCTTAATTAAATGAGTACTTGCATTGATTTGATTCTGATTAGTACTTGGTTCCATAATTACTACACAAAATTGTAATTATTGCCTTATTTTACATGGTTTCGAACTACTATATATACACACTCTCTCATTAACATAAACACATGAGCACTTTTAGTTCTGAGCTCACACTTACACTCAAAACACTCTCTCTTGCTTTACTACTTGTACTGTGGCCTGTTTAGCTGGTTGAAAGCCAAAGCTATATTTCAGAGTCCTGCTACCTTTCTTTGCTACATTTTGCTTCTTTGAACTGGTATGTTCTAATTAAGTTTTCAGCATCAACAACAACATGGTTACTTAATGTTCTTGCATTCTTGTCTGCCTACTGCCTGTATCTATTTCAGTACCTTTATTTAGCATGCTGTAATTTCTTTTCTCCTGTTCTGAATCAATGCATTGTGAATCCTAATTCCTACCCCAATATGTTTGATACTTATGGTTTGTTTGTGGCATGACAACATCGAATATTGTTGAACATGACTCAAACATGGTCCTCCTAGGATCATAACCTCCATGTCACCCTTATATGTTGTATGCTCTGGTTGATTTACAAGCATGACATCACCTCTATTGCTGTGCATGCCCAGAATTAACTTATGCCTAAGTATATAGGCCCTTGCAATGAATTCCCAATCCCCTGTCCCTTTGGTGTGAAATTATCAACTCTTTAAAGTATTAATGGCTGTCTCCCATCACCCTTTCCCTTTTCTTTGTTCCCTCAGCTTTTAAAACTCAGTTTCTGCACTTTCACTCTCTCTTAGACTTAAGTACTGCCCCCCTCATGTGAGCCTTGCCTTGGGACCCATGAGCTCCCTCTGAACTTGGACACATGAGGGCTGGCATTTCCACACTGCACTTGTCCCTATTCTGGTGATGTAATTTGGGTGTGAGCACTGCCCGGGGTCCTATTGAGGCTCTTAGGGAACTCTGACACACTCAAGTTTGAGAAAGGCTTTGAAGCAATGGCATCTTAAGGCAGTTATTCCATAGCTCAGGGAGGAACCAAGAATCGGGCCTCCTCTAGTTGTATTTTTATGTATTTTGATGTAATTTAATACTCCTGGTTTGTAATAATTTGTAATAAACGTTTGGGGCTGGCTAGTGAAAAGGGTTGGGTATTTATGCATGTCAAGGGTAGAAACCATGCCTATAGGACTATTTTGAATTTCTGCATATTCAAACTACATTTAGAAACCATGCCTATAGGGTATTTTAATGCTACAAACTGCATTTAGAAACCATGTCTATAGGACTTCTTGTTCAACTTCACATCTAGATAACCTGCCTATAGGGATCATCTAAAATTCTGCACATTTGTCACCGTTTAGATATCATGTTTTAGGGCCCAATTGATTATAACCCAGTAGCATGCTGAAATCAGTAACATATAGAAATCATGCCTATAGGGGTCCATAAGTATAATCCTGTTCGTTTCTACTCACATGCAATGTTAGGATCTAAAATCAGTAACGCATAGAAATCCTGCCTATATAGATCTTAAATAAATCTGATTCGCTTCATTCACAGTCAATGTTAGATATCATGCTCCTAGGGATTAAAATCGATAATAGTAGACACTATCACCTGCAGAATCTGTAACCAGTCTAATTTAATTTGTCCATTCTGAACCTCTTTTCAATAATCTAATCCCCTTGCTTAACAAGGTTTAGCAAGCTTGCCTATGGGATGTCAAACAATTCGTTTTGAGTTCTACTGTCTCATCACCTTCTGAACTAAGTAGATATCATGCCTATAGGACCCATCTAAATGCTTAGGCAAACCTTAAGCAGTATAAATAAAACTGAATTCGCTTCCGTTATTTGTTACAATCAGCAGGTAGGCCCGATTCTGTTTCCTAACTGAGTCATGTAATAAGCCAGGCCTGCTGCAATACAACAATCTCCTCTTCCCTCAAGTATATTTTTTTAGAATCAGACCTTACTCATTTGTTTAAGTCATGCTATTGCGTTATTTTGTTTGGAGGAGGTACACTTGAGCCTTATGTGTTATGTGTTTCCCCTTTAATGTGCAGTCTTTATATGTTTTGTATGTCGCCTTAGAATTTTTACCTTTGAAACTTCAAATAAGCCTAATATCCCTCCCTTTTAGGATTAGTAGTCCTAAGCACCTCCGGGATTGATAGGAATGGGACGGGTAACAGCATGCAATAAGTAATCGAGACCAATCCGCGCTTTGATACCTTAACAGGGTGGGAAGGGTAGATATGGATATGATGACCGGTGCGTTAATACCACGTGTAGCCCCTCTCTTGAGGAGTGATTACCGGGTATTGCATTGATGTGATCCATATTAAATACAAACTTAGGACCCCCTTTCTTCACTTCCTTTTTCCTTTAAAAGCATTGCAATTCCTGTTTAAAATCCGCTCTTTTAACTGCTCTTTCAAACTTTGTTTACTTTCCAAACCATTGTGTATTGAAATCCCCTCTTACTTGAGCCTTATCTGCTTATATGTTTATTGCACCTCAAATTCACAATAACTGTCTGGCCGGAAACCACACTAGTGGATCCTGAGGGGTGCCTAACACCTTTCCCTCGGGATAATTTCAAGCCCTTACCCAATCTCTGGTTATTCAAACAAAACTCAGAGTTGAATCTCTATTGGTGTCCTAATGCACCTTAATCATTAGGTGGCGACTCTCAAACGCAACCCAATTCCAAAAAGGAACGAGTTGTCCCTCCAAATGTCACAAACCCGATTTCGCGAGAAAAAGGGGGCGCGACAGCATGGCGACTCTGCTGGGGATTTTAGGCTTTTACCATTTCAGATTATTCTTGTGAATTTGTACCTCTCTTTGTGTGCAATTATCTGTTTAAATCTCCTTTAGCATTCAATTTCTTCTTTAAAAAAGCAAAATTGACATGTTTCTCTTATTTTCTTTCCTTTATTGCTTTAAATTATGAAACTGCTGTATTTATCGCTTTCTTAACATGCAAATATGTGACAACATGCTTTTTAATTATTGCATAATCATGCTCCACATCATACTCCACTCGTGCCAAACAAATACCATAGCAACGCTTGTAATGAGTGGTTGTGCTCTTCCGATATTATCACCCCCTAAATCCGAAAAAGGCATATTTGCAGCAAAACCAGTCGATCAACGGTGTAGTCGACGGTTCCGTGCCTTTCTACCTTGAGTTATCCGCTCAAGGGTACCAGTCTAAAACCCCATAGAAACCTTACTCCGTTTAAATTGTGTATGCATCATGGTCAAACCTTGCCGGATCAGTTATGTTGTCCACATAATGATCCTTTAAGATAGCCCTGTCCAAAGTCCACTGGGTTTCCCTAAATCCAAACGGACACCATCATGTTCTGTGCATTTATTTAGAGAACCAAATGCTTAATGCTAATTGTTGATATTAAATAGTTGAGTCTGGTGGGGGGTAAGGTCTAACCCTTTTGTTTTGCAGAAAAGGAGGCACGAGGTCCCCAGTTTCGGTATGATTAGCACACCCCCACTCTTGCTAGACTGGTGGAGGAGTCTTCCATCAAATAACCAAATCAATGAGTGGAAGGAGAGAGCCGCCATAGCTAGCGAAAAGTTGGAATATCAGGAATACAGTCTGCTGGAATTGGAAGGGAAAGTGAGGAAGAGAGTCACCGACTGCCAGAACTCTGAGGGAAACGAAGGAGAATACCTGGCAAAGGCATTTTTACTGGTGAACCTACATGAGCTGAAGGATTTGATCAACGAGAGCATTCAACCCGGGGAAAGTCCTTCTGGGACCAAGTAGATAGGAGTTCATTTTTCGCTTTATGAATGTAATAAGGCCAATGGCCATCAGTGATTTTTATTTCTTGCTTTTAGTGTCGTTTTGGGATTCGTCTATTTTTTTATCAATAAAACGAGACATTTAGCATTCTAAGTTCTCCAAATCAACTTGTCGCTAGGCCTACCTCGGGCACAACGAGGCTCCTAAATTAGGACACGCTTTACATTCCTGCACTTGTTTAAATATTGTAATACTTTTTATGATCCTCACTAACTTGTTTACCTTTTTATTTTATTTTTGTTTTGTTATTCCCCTCCCCAAAGGTTAATTCGTGCACTCTGGCAACATCATCTTATTCCACGAGATCCAGGGGCCCTCCACCCACTCCTCCTCTTAGTCCTGTCAAAAACAAGAACAAAGGAAAGATGGGAGATTTGAACAACGCCAGAAAGGAGAACTCAACTGAACGGGTAGAGGTCACTCATGGTCATGTTACTCAGGTTTCCAAAGAAAATGCATCCCAACTCGAACAAAAGCTGCTGAAATTCCAAGAAGAACTTGATCAGGTTCAGAATCTGGGAAATCTGTCATTTTCCCTCACCACTCCAGATATCAATTTTCCAAATGCTCAAGACCCTACACCTCCACAGAACATCCCAAAGCAACAAAACCATCCCTATCCTCACCACCACTGCAACACATGCCATACCTCAAACAACACCCCGTTGCTCATCCCAGAACTCCATAAATGACCACTGCCACACCCACCATTATACCCCCATCTACGTGGAGACTATGCCACACTCCACCCAACCCATCTCAAGCACACCCGAGTCTGATGATAAAGACTTGCTCATCAGAAACCTGGCGAAGAACTTAAGAAATTGACTAGCCGAATTCAAGGCGTTGAAGGAAATAAGGGAATTGAAGGGCTGAACTACGAAGATCTTTGCATACAGCCCGATGTCGAACTGCCCGAGGGGTACAAACCTCCTAAGTTCGAGATGTTTGATGGTACAGGGTATCCAAGGGTCCATTTAAGAACGTACTGTGACAAGCTGGTCGGAGTAGGAAAAGACGAGAAAATCCGCATGAAGCTTTTCATGAGGAGCTTGAAAGGAGATGCTTTGTCCTGGTACATTAGCCAAGATCCAAAGAAGTGGTCGAACTGGGTAAGCATGGCGTCCGACTTTATGGACAGGTTCAGGTTCAACACGGAGAATGCACCGGATGTGTTCTATATTCAAAATCTAAAGTAGAAGCCCACGGAAACATTTCGCGAGTATGCTACTCGCTGGAGGTCCGAAGCTGCTAAGGTTAGACCCGCCTTAGAGGAAGAACAAATGAACAAATTCTTTGTCCGGGCTCAAGACCCACAGTATTATGAAAGGCTGATGATGATCGAGGGCCACAAGTTTTCTAACATTATCAAGCTGGGAGAAAGGATCGAAGAGGGCATCAAAAGCGGTATGGTTACAAACTTCGAGGCCTTGCAAGCTACAAATAAGGCCTTACAGTCAGGAGGTGTGTCCAAGAAAAGGGACGTAAGAGCCGTAATGGTGGCACAGAGAACCAAATCTCCCATCAAATACCAAACCTACCCAATGCCTCCACTCACATATCAGCCTACTCCAAACTACCAAGCACCCTCACCCTCTTACCAAACTCCACCACCTACTTATCAATCACCTCCATCTCCCACATATCATCCTACTTCACCCAGATATCCCCAACCCGCACACGTTTACCAAGCCTATAATGCCCAACCCTCCCACTATCAATCCTCTCCTGCACGCCAAAACTTCCCTAGACCTCGACCAAATTTTGACCGAAGGCCTTCGAAACATTATACAGCTATCGCTGAACCTATTGACCAGTTGTATGAAAGACTTAAAGCTGCTAGTTATGTCACCCCTATCCCTGCTGCAACTCCTGAGAACCCTTCTCAGTGGGTTAATCCAAACAAATCCTGTACCTACCATTCCGGTATGAAAGGACACACCATTGACGAATGTCGTTCTCTGAAAGACAAGATCCAGACTTTAATTGATAACAAGATTATTGTGGCAAAGGAACCTGCTCCAAATATCCGCAATAATCCTCTGCCGGACCACAAGGGTGGAGGCGTTCACATGATCGAAATAGAGGATGATTGGGATCCCGAGGGATCGATCGGTTTGATCACAGAAGGTGACGACCCAAAGAAACCAATAGTCACTCTTAATCCGATCGTGGTCCAGATTCAGCCCTATAGGGACGTCGAGGTAATTATGTCCGTGCCACTTGAGTTTGAAGCAACGTCCTCTGCAAAGACACCAGCACCAATTGAGGTCGAATTCGTGTCCCCAGCGAATGCACCTACACCATTCGAAGTTGCAGTTTTACCGCCCAAGGTACATGCTCCGTTCGGAGTAAAGATAGCCACGCCGATCCCAGTGGCAATGTCGACCATGACGCCATTCCATACAAAGGATATCCCATGGGACTATACAGCCGAAGTAAGAAGGAAAGGCAAGGTTAGGTTCGGAGAGGCTATTGCGGCACATGGTATGACGAGAACTGGTAGAGTTTATACCCCGGAACATCTGGCCGAGTCGAGCAAGCAGGCCTCTAACCGGCCGCCCATTATCGAGACTGGACCGGATGATCTCTGGAGAAAGATACAGGCCAAGGAATACTCGATCATCGACCAGCTGAACAAAACACCGGCACAAATTTCCATCCTTGCTTTGCTACAAAATTCCGAGGCACACAAGAATGCCCTGTTGAGGGTGCTGAGTGAAGCATATGTGCCAAGCAACATCATCGACGGAGAAATGGCTAACATGGTAGGACAGGTATTGGAAAGTCACAAGATCGCTTTTCATGAAGATGAGCTGCCACCTGAAGGGTTGGGTCACAATAAGGCATTGCACATCACCGTGCAATGGGAAGACTATTTTATCACCAGAATCCTGATCGATGGAGGGTCCAGCCTCAACATTTGTCCGCTGGTAACACTCAGGACGTTAGGTAAGGGACTGCACGAGATAAAGGATGGAGCCATCAATGTGAAAGCTTTCGACGGCTCCCAAAGGTCCACCATTGGGGAGATTAGTCTGTGTTTGCGAATGGGGCCTACTTGGTTCGATGTTGATTTTCAAGTGATAGACGTGCCGGCGTCTTACAATCTGCTGTTGGGACGACCATGAATTTATGCTTTTGGGGCCGTAGCGTCAACACTACATCAGGCGGTAAAGTTTAAGTGGAATCACTAGGAGGTGATCATTCACGGCACGGTAGCAATCCTATATATAGTCACTAGACCACTCCGGCAATCGGAGGCAGAAGAAAGTTAGTTGGGGAGACCTATCAACACATCGAGCGAGTCAATGCTGTTAACAAAGATAAATGGTGGGACAACAAGATCGAGTGTATATTGAACTGGAGTGGATACGAACCTGGCAAGGAGCTTGGCAAGAACCTCTAAGGAATCACTAAGCCTATAAAACTCAAGAAACACGACACCACTTTCGGTCTGGGATATGAGTGTACCTGGGAAGAATTCAACAACTGGTCGCCACCATGGTGCGTCCCTACTACCCACTGGAACAACCAATACCGCCTTTGGAGCAGACTTTCCAACAGGACGACATTGTTTATGGGACAGATGAGGAGGAGGCACTTGCTGCAGTAAAGAACTTGTTCTTAGAAGACGATGACATGGATTGCTGTGTTGTGTTCGAGGAGGAGGGGGAGGAAGGTCCTTCCATACAAGCCGTAAGTAGAGGAGCATACCTCAACAACTGGACCATCAGAACCACCAGAGCCCGGCAAGCCTCGGGGTAGCAAGGCTGAACAAGCATCATGCACTATCTTTTACTTTTACTAGTTAATTTTTCCTCTCGCATTTTGATTTCCGCAATAAGATCTTCAATGTTCAAAACAGTTATGGAATTTATCAAAGCATTTTGATTTTTCTTATAAATCAACACTCTTATCATTTTCTCTCATTACTTTACTTATTCAACATTACTATTACTTATCTTGATGAACCAATGACTGTGACATGCAATGAGACAACGTAACGAACGGACATAGATTCAGAGGAAGATGACATACCAGAGGAGATCGTCAAAGAAGTTGAGAATTTTGAAAACAGACCGAAGTCCAACCTGGACGAGACTGAGATTGTTAACCTAGGAGATGCAGAAAACGTCAAGGAAACACGAATCAGCGTCCACTTATCGCCATCCTAAAAGGAATACTGAGGACATATTCGCCTGGTCATATGATGACATGACCGGTCTAAGTACATCTATTGTGGACCATAAACTGCCAACTGATCCGACATATCCGCCGGTAAAGCAGAAGCTCAGGAAGTTCAAGCCTGATATGAGATTGAAAATCAAGGAAGAAGTCACTAAGCAAGTCAAAGCTAAAGTTCTCAGGGTAGTTGAGTATCCGACATGGTTAGCCAACATTGTACCAGTACCAAAGAAGGACGGGAAGGTAAGGGTCTGTGTCGACTATCGGGATCTCAACCGGGCCAGTCCGAAAGAGGACTTCCCCTTGCCAAATATACACATCTTGATCGACAATTGCGCCAAGCATGAGTTACAGTCATTCATTGATTTCTTCGCCGGTTATCATCAGATCTGGATGGATGAGGAAGATGCTGAGAAAACGGCTTTCATTACGCCGTGGGGAATGTATTGTTACAAAATGATGTCGTTCGGCCTAAAAAATGCAGGGGCCACCTACATGAGGGCCATGACTACCATTTTTCATGATATGATACACAAAGAAATCGAGGTATATGTGGATGATGTCATCATCAAGTCCAAGAAGTCCATTGATCACATGGAAGATCTGAGGAAGTTCTTCAACAGATTGAGAAGGTACAACCTGAATCCGAATCCCGTGAAGTGTGCATTTGGGGTTCCTGCTGGAAAATTACTTGGGTTTATTGTGAGTCGCTGGGGAATAGAACTGGATCCATCAAAAGTCAAAGCTATTCAAGAATTGCCACCGCCAAAGAACAAGAAATATGTGATGAGTTTCTTGGGAAGGCTTAACTACATCAGCCGGTTCATAGCACAGTCTACAGTTATCTGCGAGCCAATCTTTAAGATGTTAAAGAAGGATGCCGCCACCAAATGGACTGATGACTGCCAGAAAGCTTTCGACAAAATCAAGGAATACCTATCGACACCACCAGTCTTGGTCCCGCCCGAGCCAGGTAGACCCCTACTACTCTACATCGCAGTACTAGATGGTGCCTTCGGTTGCGTCGTGGGGCAGCATGATGAAACAGGGAGAAAGGAACAGGCCATTTACTATCTCAGCAAGAAATTCACTCCGTACGAGGCCCGGTATTCTCTATTGGAGCGCACATGTTGTGCTTTGACTTGGGTCGCTCAGAAGCTAAGGCATTACTTCTGTGCCTATACTACGTATCTCATATCAAGGATGGATCCTTTAAAGTACATCTTCCAGAAGCCTATGCCCACCAGCAAACTAGCCAAGTGGCAAATACTGTTAAGTGAATTCGACATTGTCCACGTAACTCAGAAGGCAATCAAGGGACAGGCACTAGCAGATCACCTTGCGGAAAATCCCGTATATGGAGAATACGAACCCCTGAAAACGTATTTTCCATACGAAGATGTATCATTCATAGGAGAAGACATTGCAGAATCCTATGACGGTTGGAGAATGTTTTTCGATGGAGCAGAAAATTTCAAAGGAGTTGGCATAGGAGTCGTCCTGGTATCAGAAACCGGTCAGCATTATCCGGTGTTCGCCAAGCTCAGGTTCACGTGCACCAACAACATGGCCGAATACGAAGCCAGCATCCTAGGGCTCAAGATGGCCATTGACATGAACGTGCAAGAGTTGCTAGTAATTGGAGATTTAGACTTGCTTATACATCAGGTACGAGAAGAATGTGCAACCAAGAATTCCAAGATACTCCCGTATCTGCATCATGTACAGGAATTGAGAAAGAGGTTCACAAAGACAGAGTTCCGACATGTTCCCAGAATCCAGAATGAGTTCGTCGATGCATTAGCTACCCTATCATCTATGATACAGCATTCGGATAAGAATTTCATAGATCCCATTCCAGTGAAAATTCATAATCAGCCAGCATACTTTGCCCATGTTGAAGAGGAAGCAGACGGAAAGCCTTGGTTTCATGATATCAAGGAATATTTAGCAAAAGGAGAGTACCCGGAGCTTGCCAATCATACTCAGAAATGCACACTGCGGAGATTGTCCGACAAATTCTTTCACAGCGGAGGAATCCTGTATAGGAGGACTCCTGATTTGGGACTACTAAGGTGTGTCAACGCAAAGGAAGCATCCAAATTGCTAGAAGAAATTCATGCTGGGACCTGCGGTCCACATATGAATGGTTTTGTTTTAGCAAAGAAGATACTCCGGGATGGTTACTTTTGGATGACTATGGAAACAGACTGCATCCAGTATGTCCAGAAATGCCACTGCTGTCAAATACATGCGGACATGATAAAGGTACCTCTATATGAGCTTAATGCAACAAGCTCGCCGTGGTCGTTCGCCGCTTGGGGAATGGATGTTATTGGACCGATCGAGCCCACTGCTTCCAACGGACACAGGTTCATCCTAGTGGCAATTGACTACTTCACCAAGTGGGTCGAAGCAGCATCTTACAGGGCAGTGACTAAGAAAGTCGTGGCAGACTTTGTCCGCGACCGCATTGTTTGCCAATTCGGGATTCCAGAATCAATCGTTACTGATAATGGCTCCAATATCAACAGCGACTTGATGAAAGCTATGTGTGAAACCTTCAAGATTAGACACAAGAATTCTACAGCCTATAGGCCTCAAATGAACGGAGCCGTGGAAGCCGCGAATAAGAACATCAAGAAAATATTGAGAAAGATGATAGAGAAGCATAAACAGTGGCACGAGAAGTTATCATTCGCTCTGTTAGGGTATCGCACCACAGTCCGCACATCAATTGGGGCAACCCCCTATATGCTGGTATATGGTACAGAAGCCGTTATTCCCGCCGAAGAAGAAATTCCTTCCTTAAGGATCATACAGGAAGCTGAGCTCGATGATGCAGAATGGGTGAAGAGTCGTTACGAGCACCTAGCTCTTATAGATGGGAAAAGAATGAACGCAGTTTGTCATGGTCAGCTCTATCAGAACAGAATGTCCAGAGCCTTCAACAAGAGAGTCAAGGCCAGACAATTCACACCAGGGCAGCTGGTGTTAAAGAAAATTTTTCCGCATCAAGATGAAGCTAAAGGGAAGTTCTCTCCCAACTGGCAAGGTCCGTACATGGTTCACCAAATTCTGATAGGAGGAGCCCTCATACTCGCAGAAATGGATGGAGAAGTTTGGCCGAAGCCAATTAATTCAGATGCATTCAAGCGCTACTATGTGTGATCTTTATATTTTCCCTTTATGATGTAAATTGAACTAAGCCTGACCTGATTCCCGTTTAAGAGGGGATACGAAGGCAGCCCTATGGGTTCGGTCACGATTCAATAAGATTTTCATTTCCCCCCGCAATTGGAAACTGGGGCAGAATTTTGAGGACCCTCAAAATTCCGAAGTAATTTCAGCCGATCGGCGCACGAGCAGCCGTCAGAAGCATCAACCCATTAAACTGGGGCAGAAATTTAAGGAGGACCCTCAAAATCCCGTAGCAAGAGAGGTCGCAATGTCTTGAGCCACGCCACAGTCGTCGGTTCATCTAAAAAATTATTTCTTAATTGTATACTTATGTCATATTTTTACAAATTCATGCATGATTATTATCGAAATCACCTTGTTTAGCAACGCTACCCCCAATGATACATACCGTATCACCAGATCAAAGGCGAACAGGTCAAGCAGAGCCAGCGAGGATGCGAACTAACCTCCCCCCTCTACAAAACTCATGATTTTTCTTTGGATGCAGGCACTGGGATTACGAAAGCATCAGGCATGCCATACACTCACAAGACAAACATTGTTCAGAAATACAATTCTCATGAACTATCACACTTACCAACATTTGCTATCCACGCACGCCAGGGATGTTCCGTGTGTCACAATGTCCCCAGCAGTCACGATACCGCAATCTGCTATCAGCTAAGAAAGCTCTATCACCATTTGCCCTTTTATTTCTTGCATAAGGCTACCATTCTGCCTTCCGAGACTAAACGTTGTCTCCACCTGCATTTTTCGCATTACATAAGGCTACCATTCTGCCTTCCGAGGTTGAGCTTTACCTCCATCTACATTTGCATGGCTGAAAGATCGCCACCTTATTTACACCTGCATGGCTGAAAGATCGCCACCTCTACATTTGCAGGGCTGAAAGATCGCCACCTTATTTACATTTGCATGGTTGAAAGATCTCCACCTTATTTATATTTGCATGGTAGAGAGATCGCCACCTTATTTACACTCGCATGGCTGAAAGATCGCCACCTTATTTACATTTGCATGGCTGAAAGATCGCCACCTTATTTACACTTGCATGGCTGGAAGATCGCCACCTATTGCATCTCATGGGCTGAAAGATCGCCAAATATTGCATCTCATGGGTTGAAAGACCGCCAAATTATCCGAAGGCGTCATTGTTCGGAGGCACCATTTTCATAGCCCGAGAACACCATGCCATGGCCTGAGGACCCCCATTTTAATCTTTTGCATATCATTATTCAAAGGCATCATAGTTCGGAGGCATCATCCTCATAGCCCGAGAGCATCATTTCATGGCCCGCGAATCCTTTATTATACACTTCATGGCCCAGGACATCATGGTCTAAGGATGTCATTCTAACTATCCGGAGACAACCTCATGGTCCAACGGGAAATTGCATCATATTTAAATTTACGCACAATATATGCTTGTATTGCTTATTTGCAGGTAAACCGGCGAGCAACGACTGTCTCGGCAATAGCTATACCGCTCCAGTTCCCGCAGCCATGTCAAACCGTAACCATTTCCCCGTCCTGAATATTGCATCCGTTCTTGAAAAGTCTCCATCGGCATACTCCGCCGATGGATCCTGAACTACATATGGCCTGATTCCTGTATAACCAGAGATATGTAGGCAGCTCAGAAGCCAGGGCACAGCCTAAGCCTCCTCGAACCATTTCGTTCGGTCAAAATTGGTCATTATTTCTTTACCTGAAAACTCTTTCATCCTTCCCGGGTAAAGAGGGGCAGCTGTTGATACCCAATTTTTTCCTATATATTTTTAATATACAAAATACATTCAAAATAGAACGTGCATGCATATATAAGTATGTCCAAATGTTTTACTATTTTCTCCTTAATTTTTAAAGATTTTTTAATCAATTTATTGCTCTATTTTATCCATAAAAACCCCAATAATTATTCCTAAAATTATCATTTTTGGTGATTCATTTATTGGATTTTCATATTTATACTAAAAAGTCGCTAATATAATTTTTGCATATTTTTATAAGGTTATTTAGTATTTTTAAAGTTAAATTGTATGTAATTACGATATTAGCCTTTTTTTAGGATTAATTACGTTTATATTCATAAAGATTAGGTCTGGTATTTTTAAGTAGTTAATTATGTGCTATTAATCATTTTAGTACCTTTAATTTATTTTCAGAAATTATTTTACTATTTTTTTTATAAATCAAATAGGGAAAAATGGGTATATAAATGTTAGCCCCATTTTTATTTCAATTTTAGTCCGATTTTGCACCCCAATTGAACTCAATTGAAACTATTAGAACCCCCCGACCCAATTCCAATTTAATCCGACCCAAACCCATCTTCATAACCTGCCCATTCGAACAACCATCCTTTCCTTTTTACTCTCAAACTACCCCCTAACCCTAACCATTTTACACACCCCGCCACCTCTAAATCCCCTTCTCTCTCAAACCCTCTCCAACCCTAGCCGCCGACATCAACTACAACCCTAAAAAAACTCCCAAATCCATGGCTTCCAAGGTCATTGGAAGCCTGTATCCACCTCCCATGGCTTCTACGTGTTCGATTATTATGGTTTCAAGGCTAGATCTTGAAAGAGCTTGGTCCAGACCTTGGTCGATTTCAGTTTACGGCTGTTCTCCGGTCGTCTCTGACTTTTCTCCGGCCAACCATGTCTATTCGAGTCTGACTCTTGACTCTCCTGCTTAGATCGATGGTTTTCAAAGCCTTTCTCACCACTTGGGGTTCCTCTGAAACCCTAACCTTCAAGGTTCTCTCGATTTCTCTTAGATTTGTTTCAGATCTATGTCTGCTCTGAACTTTTAAGCGTTTTTCTCGAAGTTTCTTTTAAAACTCCACTTTCAAAACTCCTTATCCTTCTGATTAAGGTTCTGTTAAGTTATTTCGAAACCTTTCTTTGATTTTTGATATGTTTTGTTGTGTTTTCTCGTATTATCCTTCTGCCTGAGTTTGCATGTTAAAACTCCTAATTTCTTTTAATTGTTTATTAAATGAATGTTTGTTTGCCTGAGTTTTTGTCCGATATGTCTATTTATCCTCTTTTTAAAACCCTTCTATTGTGGAAAATCTTATGGTTTTGGGTCTGAGACTGTTCGTTTAAGTGCAGAAGTTCTTTTCGAATCTCTTGTTCCCTTTGTGCAATTTTTCTGATTCTGGGTTTCTATCTTCTCTTTAACTCGCCTATGTTGAAAGCCCTAATTTTTCCAGGTTTCTTCGTTTGATTTTGTGACTGGCCTGTTCTTCTATGAGTTTTTGTGACTATCTCGCTTCGAATGTGTTTCTACTAAGTTCCTTATGCCTAACTTACATTAGCTCTATGTGCTTGTGTTCGTCTTTACTGGTCAAGACTTGCCTCTTTGCTCGCTATGTTGGGTTACTCATATCTCACTCTATTTATATGCTAAAACATGACTCATGACTCTCTCTTTGATTGACTCCGAGCTCCCTATTTCTTGGCTTGATTTGAAAACTTCTCTTTAGACTTTCGATTCTCCTATTTTAACTTGGTTTATTTGCTTATTCATGGGAACCCATGTTACTCTCCTTAAATCAGTAATTTCGAATCCTTGATTCCCTGATTTACCATGTGCTGATTTTCGATTGTCTCCATATTCTGCAACTTTATTGTGTTTTCTTACCTTATTCGGTTAACCAAGTATTTTACTGATTCTTCATTAGTTGTTTCCTTAATTGAACCCCTATGTACTTACCCCTAATTGTCTATTCTGTACATGATGCTCTACTTGATTTCTTTCCTTAAACATTTTCTGCCCATTACCGTTGGTTGATTGCCCCTTAATTAAAGGAGTACTTGCATTGATTTGATTCTGATTAGTACTTGGTTCCATAATTACTATACAATTGTAATTCTTGCCTTATTTTACATGGTTTCGAACTACTATATATACATACTCTCTCATTAACACAAACACACGAACACTTTTAATTCTGAACTCACACTTACACTCAAAACACTCTCTCTTGCTTTACTACTTGTACTGTGGCCTGTTTAGCTGGCTGAAAGCCAAAGCTATATTTCAAAGTCCTGCTACCTTTCTTTACTACATTTTGCTTCTTTGAACTGGTATGTTCTAATTAAGTTTTCAGCATCAACAACAACATGGTTACTTAATGTTCTTGCATTCTTGTCTGCCTACTGCCTGTATCTATTTCAGTACCTTTATTTAGCATGCTGTAATTTCTTTTCTCCTGTTCTGAATCAATGCATTGTGAATCCTAATTCCTACCCCAATATGTTTGATACTTATGGTTTGTTTGTGGCATGACAACATCGAATATTGTTGAACATGACTCAAACATGGTCCTCCTAGGATCATAACCTCCATGTCACCCTTATATGTTGTATGCTCTGGTTGATTTACAAGCATGACAGCACCTCTATTGTTGTGCATGCCCAGAATTAACTTATGCCTAAGTATATAGGCCCTTGCAATGGATTCCCAATCCCCTGTCCCTTTGGTGTGAAATTATCAACTCTTTAAAGTATTAATGGCTGTCTCCCATCACCCTTTCCTTTTTCTTTGTCCCCTCAGCTTTTAAAACTCAGCTTCTGCACTTCCACTCTCTCTTAGACTTAAGTCCTGCCCCCCTCATGTGAGCCTTGCCTTGGGACCCATGAGCTCCCTCTAAACTTGGACACATGAGGGCTGGCATTTCCACACTGCACTTGTCCCTATTCTGGTGATGTAATTTGGGTGTGAGCACTGTCCGGGGTCCTATTGAGGCTCTCAGGGAACTCTGACACACTCAAGTTTGAGAAAGGCTTTGAAGCAATGGCATCTTAAGGCAGTTATTCTATAGCTCAGGGAGGAACCAAGAATCGGGCCTCCTCTAGTTGTATTTTTATGTATTTTGATGTAATTTAATATTCCTGGTTTGTAATAATTTGTAATAAACATTTGGGGCTGGCTAGTGAAAAGGGTTGGGTATTTATGCATGTCAAGTGTAGAAACCATGCCTATAGGACTATTTTGAATTTCTGCATATTTAAACTACATTTAGAAACCATGCCCATAGGGTATTTTAATGCTACAAACTGCATTTAGAAACCATGTCTATAGGACTTTTTGTTCAACTTCACATCTAGATAACCTGCCTATAGGGATCATCTAAAATTTTACACATTTGTCACCGTTTAGATATCATGTTTTAGGGCCCAATTGATTATAACCCAGTAGCATGGTGAAATCAGTAACATATAGAAATCATGCCTATAGGGGTCCATAAGTATAATCCTGTTCGTTTCTACTCACATGAATTGTTAGGATCTAAAATCAATAACGCATAGAAATCCTTCCTATAGGGACTCTTAAATAAATCTGATTCGCTTAATTCACAGTCAATGTTAGATATCATGCTCCTAGGGATTAAAATCGATAATAGTAGATACTATCACTTGCAGAATCTATAACCAGTCTAATTTAATTTTGTCCATTCTGAACCTCTTGTAAATAATCTAATTCCCTTGCTTAACAAGGTTTAGCAAGTTTGCCTATGGGATTTCAAACAATTCGTTTTGAGTTGTACTGTCTCATCACCTTCTGAACTAAGTAGATATCATGCCTATAGGACCCCATCTAACACTTAGGCAAAGCTTAGGCAGTATCAATAAAACTGAATTCGCTTCCGTTATTGTTACAATCAGCAGGTAGGCCCGATTCTGTTTCCAACTGAGTCATGTAATAAGTGATCGCTGCCAACTCGACACTACACCAAGGTAGGAAGAGCGGGTCGATAGCTTTTACCGAATAGTGGTCGGGATCGATTTCCACAGGGAGCTAGTAGTGGAGTTGGATTTTCTGTCTAGTCTAGAGATGTGTTTGTGCTCCTAATGTCACTTCAAACATTCTTGGTTTTTGATTTTATAACTACTATGATAAAACTTATGACTAACGCTAAATTATGCTACTAGAGTAGTGCAAAGTTGTATCCAATGGGAAGGAAGGCACTAGAGTCGTGGCATTACCTAGGTGGCTAATTGACGGGTAGATGTTACTAAGGACAGATTGACATATTTGGGGCTTATGCTATAACCATTGCACAATTGTACCCACTCTCACACCTCTCGGTAGAGAGAGTGATTTTGCCCAATTGACTCTCTCGAGACCAATTGGGTTGGCCAATTAGATCAAGCAACTAGGGTTCAAGTAGGGTGATCACTCTCTCGAGATTTAACCCGTTAATTGGGACTATCATTTCTCATGAGTCCATCCCAATTCCTTGTTGGGTTAATTTTGGGGTCATAAACTCTCTCTCTCAAGAAGAGTCAAACCCACAAAGCTTGAATCAGTGTTTGCAACCACCAATTCTTAAATAAAAACATAAAATCAACCCAAATAACAAACACCCATAATCAATCTAACCCTAGATGGCAACACCCATCAATTACCCACACTAGGGTTGAGCCACAACCCTAGCTAATGGGTTTAGCTACTCATGCTAGATACAAAAATTGAAGAAATAGATGAAGAACTAAGTATATTAATTAATTACTAAGAAGAAACTATAATAATCTATCGTTAATGAAGAGCAAAAGTGCCAAAAATGGCTACAAAAGTGAGTCTCACGAGCGCAGCTAAGTCTGGAATATAAAAACTTGACCTAAAAATTGTAAAATGTCCTATTTATATTAGGCTGGAAAAATTGAACAAAAATACCCCTACGGGGTCAGTGCGGGCCGCGCAAAATGGACCGCGGCCGCACTGGCTCTTGGACTTCTCATTTCTCCTTCTCTGAAGTTGGGGACCGCGTGAAAGTGCATCGCGGCCGCGGTAGAAGTTGGCACGGCCGCACAAAAACGAGCGCGGGCCGCATTGCATGGAATTGGCAAAATGTGAGCTCTCTGAATCTCTGCTCCGCGGACTGCACAAAAGAGTAGCGCGGCCGCGGAGCCTGACCGCGGACCGCGTGAATCGTACCGCGCCCGGGTTGCCTCCAGCTTGAAATAACCAACTCTCTGAACCTCCTAGTGCGCCCGTATTCACTTTTGCGCGGTCCGCACTAGGTTCTCTTTTCCTCAATTTACTTAGTCTTTGACACTTGAGCAGGTTTCACTCCTTTTTGAGCCGATCTTTGACATTCGTCGTTTTGTCGATCAAACCTGCAATCAAGCACAACTTGTGAGCATTTTGAGACTATGTTGTAGCAATTTATAACCAAAGCATAGGCATGTAGGGGCATAAAACATGTTAAAATCCCGACTTATCGGGTTCCAGGCTCGATATTTGCGGCCTAGTTAAATATGGGTTCCAGACTCGATATTTGGAGCCCAATAGCATCAATTTATCCTGAATTCTTCTATGTGTTAGTTTTATAATTTTATATGTTAGTTTGTAAATTAAATAATAAATTTTTATAAATAAATATTCACATATGGGTTCCAGGCTCGATATTTGGAGCCCAGTAGCACCAATTTATCCTGAATTCTTCTATGTGTTAGTTTTATAATTTTATATGTTAGTTTGTATATTAAATAATAAATTTTTATAAATAAATATTCACATATGGGTTCCAAGCTCGATATTTGGAGCCCAGTAGCACCAATTTATCCTGAATTCTTCGATGTGTTAGTTTTATTATTTTACATGTTAGTTTGTAAATTAAATAATTATTTTTTATAATTAAATTTTAACATATGGGTTCCAGGCTCGATATTTGCGACCCAGTATTGTCACACTTCCTTTTATAGTACAGTATAATAAAGGGAGTTATTTCCAACTTGAAGTGACAATCGGAACGGGATTTATTATTAAATTTTCAGAGTCGCCACTTAGGAAATTAATGGTGTCCCAAGTCACCGGTTAAATCCCGACCCGAGGAGATTATGACTCTGTTATCAGTCCGCGAACCAGAAATCCTGGTAAGGAATTCTGTTAACCCGGGAGAAGGTGTTAGGCATTCCCGGGTTCCGTGGTTCTAGCACGGTCGCTCAACTGTTGTATTTGATTTATCTGATTTCAAAACATGTTCTAGTTTATGCTTTTATTAGTAAACCGCTTTTATTTTTTATGTTTAATAAGAATTGCAACGGCGTAAAAATGCGTCTCGAACCTACGTCGCTACCAGTGCGCCCGTGATTGTTAACACATTTCGACTTCGTTGGGATTTGGATTTGGGTCACATAAATGTGCACCCGTATTTAGGGAGGTAAATTTATTAATGAACGCGCCTAAAGCGACTAACGTGTTATTAACTTTGCGGGAAGCCATGAAAATTCGCTAAATGGCACGTCCCGAATTCTAAGTATTTTAAGTATAAACATTTAAAGAGGACCACGCAATTTATTGAATTTTATTTGGCGCGGCGCACCTCGTTTTTATTTTAAAGGCCAACCTAAAAGAACTACGATTTTCTATTAAAAAGTGTCTCTAAGGATCGAATTAATTAATTAACTAACCTTTAAGGAATTCGGGTCTCAAACTCAAGTCCACACTTAAACAAGAGGGGAACCCCTTAATCCAAGTGTGCTACTTAGCTTGGAAGGCCCCAAACTACACTATGGAATTTAACCAATAATTTAATAACATAAAAAACTTTCAAAGTCCTTAACAGATTGGGCCTGATGACTGGCCCAGATATGAGGCAATCTAGTCATACCGCTGGACATACCATATTCAAACTTTAGGCTCAGATGAGCCTGAGCTGGGCCTAAATTTCAAGTGACAAAACTATTTGCTGGGCTCCAGAACAAGCCCAAACTTAACACACGATTTTATGTGAGGTTTTGCAGCATTGATTTTGATCACAACTGGACTTGAACAGATTCAACTGGTACATATTTTAATTTGTTTGTATACTAATAACTCCAGAATTTCGAAAATCCTCTAAATTTAGTTAATACTTTTCAAAAATAAAATCAGCCACGGTCTAGGAAACTAGAAGTAATTACTGGTGTTCGTTTCTGATTTCAACAAACAATATGACGAACATGTTAATTCAAATCATGATAATATATTCTAATACTTTTAGTAAAACTAAACTATACTATCAAGGCACTATTATACTCTAAGCTTAGATTTC
>NW_017671238.1:278510-286508 GCF_001879085.1 Nicotiana attenuata
ATCACATTGCCCATATTGATAGGGTACCCCGGACCATAATAGAATGCAACAAGAACAGCCCGGGTAAGTGGAATAGTCTGATCGTGGGTAGAAGGGTCAAGTCGACTGCACACAAAAGTCAACCACCCTCGAGCCTCAAAGTTGAAGGTCTTCCGGTATATTTTTCTCCCTGCCTGCAACCACCCTGGAACAGTACCTGGGATTTCCAAGTACTGGGCCAACCAAGGACGGACTTCCTCACCCATCCCTAACTTGGCCAGATATAGAGACTCATCTTCATCCCTGAACCCCAAATACTCATTCAGAGAATTTCCATCAAACAACACCGTTTTGTCTCTAACTTTGGTCACCTTAGTATCCTTGACGATATGGGCTACATTACTGTAGAATTCCTTGACCATGTGCTCATTTGCATCAATGCACTTCTCCATGAAAAACTCCCAGCCCACTCTAGTCCTAAACTCCCTCCGCACATTAGGGTTGTGGGGTAAGAGGTCATTGTCAATAAAGCTCCTCTCCAGAATCAATTTCCTCACCGGCCACCACTCCCTGAACTTGTGGTAAGCCACTTGGCTCACAAATCTATCTTCCCATTCTTCAGCTTTCCTAGTTCGGGCTATTCCCCCAACCTGAGGCTCACCACTCTCATCTCCGCCTGCACTCTCCCCAGATAATGAAGCTATGGGGGAGGTGGAGTAGTTCCCACTACCGGCTTCAGACTCGTCAGATGAATCAGAAATTACATTTACCGGCCTCTTGATAGAAGGTGATGCTGGAGATGTATCAGTTAGCTGGAAGGGGTTGGTTATGTGAGTCGGGACTGAGTTTGAGGAGATGTCCTTGGATGGCACGTACTCACTCCCCGAGGAATGAGAAGCAGCCCTGTTAGCAGCTCTTATCAGTTTCCGGGTCTTCTTTATGTTCTCTCGAGCCTGGGGAGTGAGTTTTGCTACTCTCTTGCCTTTACCCCCTCGGGAGGAACCACCTCTCCCGGGTTGTTGTGATCCCTTGTTTCCTCTTTGTTTAATCATTATCTGCAAACACACGCATCTAACATTGTTAGTTTAAGCACAGGGAGTGAAATAGGTGAATAAAAAAATTGTAGACAACAGTTGAAGAACACAGTTGCAGAAACATGCACCGTGGCCCGCATAAGAAGGAGTGAGGCCGCGTTGGAGGCACGCGGTCCGCGCTGGGCAAAGGCCCAAAATAACAACCCTGTGAATCTCCTATCGCTGTCCGCACAAAATGGGATCGCGGCCGCGTTAGGCCAGCGTGGACCGCACAAAAGTGCAATGCGGCCGTGCTGGATCAAGTCAACTTGCAGTCAATGAACACCGCGGCCCGCACAAGAAGGAGTGCGGCCGCGTTGGAGGCACTGCAGACCGCGCAAAAGCGACCGTGGTCCGCGCTGAGCTAGGGTTTGCGGGCATTAAATTACGATTGTATTTATGCCACTTTTGTTCAAATTTTTACACCTACTTTGTCCCTACTCATTTGCCCAATCATTAAACACATTCAGCATATAACCCAGGTTTTAACCTATACTAAACTATCAATTAAATGAAAAAGAAGAACTAGGAGACGACAGAAGAAGCTAAAACTACTGGACAAGCAATTAAAATGAAAATATGAAATTGATTAATCACAAATGCACGAAATGTTACCAGGTTTGTGAAGATTGAATGCAATTAGTCCAAGCAAGCAAGAGTTACGGTCTCAGAAAGGGATGAACAGTAGTTCTAGGGCTCAGAGTTTTCAGAGTTCGAAAAGGGTACACTGAGACCCTGGGGCTCTATTTATAGAAAATGATGCGGGCCCCATACTCACCTGCCAGCGCGGCCGCGCAAGACGGACCGCTGACCGCGCTGGATTTCACCAAATGAAGTTTCAGTAGGCAACCTCCGCGGACCGCGTAAAAGCAGACCGCGGCCGCGAAGGTCCACCGCGGACCGCACTAACTGGAACGCGGCTGCGGTGGAAAACTTCAAAGACCATCATTGTTGGACCATGCCAGTGCGGACCGCGCTAAGGTGACCACGGCCGCACTGGAACACTTCAGAGACTGTTCAATTTGTTCCAACTTATTTTGCACTGCATCAACACAATCCCTGCAACATCTCACAACCAATTAGCTCAAAAATCCTAAACTATAAAGAAAATCAAAAAGAAAGAAAAAGACATGGATTGCCTCCCAAGAAGCGCAACATCGCGGCGCGATGCGGGTTACCAACACATCATTTGAAATGTACCATAGCCACCACGTGGCTATCATCAATCTTCCCAAGATAATGCTTCACACGAATTCCATTGACTCTGGATATTTCACCATTCTTGTTCCTTAGATCAAGAGCACCAAATGGGGTCACAAACACAAATTCAAATGGCCCACTCCACTTTGATTTGAGCTTTTCCGGAAACAGACGTAATCGGGAGTTGAAAAGAAGAACCATATCACCAACTTTGAATTCCTTTTCCCGAGCATATTTGTCGTGAAGATACTTCATCTTGTCCTTATACAAGGACGAGCTGGAGTAGGCATGAAATCTAAACTCATCAAGCTCATTAAGTTGCTCAACACGGAGATTTCCAACATCCCATTCCAAGTTCAACTTTCTCAAGGCCCACATAGCTTTGTGCTCCAATTCCACCGGAAGATGGCAAGATTTCCCAAACACCAACCGGTACGAGGACATTCCAATTGGGGTCTTGTAAGCCGTCCGGTACGCCCATAAGGCGTCATCCAACTTTTTCGACCAATCGGTCCTATTAGCGTTGACCGTCTTGGACAAGATACTCTTTATTTCTCGGTTGGGGACTTCCACTTGACCACTAGCTTGAGGATGATAGGGGGTGGTCACTTTGTGATTTACTCAATACTTGGCAAGCAATGAGTCGAAAGCCTTGTTGCAAAAGTGAGACCCCCCATCACTAATGATAGCACGAGGGGTGCCAAACCTTGTGAAGATACTCTTTTTCAAGAATGCCACAACACTCTGGGCTTCATTGTTGGGTAAAGCCACGGCTTCAACCCACTTTAAGACATAGTCCACCGCCACGAGAATATAAGTGTTCCCACAAGAGCTCACGAAAGGACCCATAAAATCAATGCCCCAAACATCAAAAATATCCACCTCGAGAATCGTATTGAGAGGCATCTCATCCCTTTTTGAAATTCCGCCGGCCCTTTGGCATGCATCACATCTCTTCACCAAGTCACTAGCATCCTTAAACAAAGTCGGCCAATAAAAACCGCAACTCAAAACCTTTGAAGCCGTCCTCACCCCTCCATGATGGCCACCATAGGGGGAGGAGTGACAAGCCTCCAATATTCTCAATTGTTCACCTTCCGGGACACATCTTCTAATCACACCATCTGTGCAAATTTTAAACAGGTACGAATCATCCCAATAAAAATCCAAACTATCCCGTTTGAGTTTCTTTCTTTGGTTGGAAGAGAGCTCACACGGGACAATTTTGGTCACAATGAAGTTGGCGAAGTACGCGAACCATGGCATGTCACACATTGACACAGAAAGAAGCTGCTCGTCGGGGAATGTATCATTTATCTCAAGGCCGTCACATGGCCTCCCTTCTACCTCCAACCGGGATAAATGGTCCGCAACTTGGTTCTCACTTCCCTTCCGGTCCACTATTTCTAAATCAAATTCTTGAAGGAGTAATACCCATCTCATCAATCTCGCCTTGGAATCCTTTTTGGTCATCAAATACCTAAGGGCAGCGTGGTCCGTGTGCACAATCACCTTAGCCCCCATAAGATATGGTCTGAATTTCTCCATGGCAAATACAATGGCCAATAGCTCCTTCTCCGTCACCGTATAATTCCGTTGAGCTTCATTCATAGTCTTACTTGCATAATACACGGGATGGAACATTTTGTTTACCCGTTGACCCAGCACTGCCCCCACTGCAACATCACTAGCATCACACATTAGTTCAAAGGGTAAACTCCAATTAGGTGCGGTTATGATAGGGGTAGTGGTCAACTTGTGCTTTAAAAGTTCAAAAGCCTCCATGCATTTTTCGTCAAAAACAAACTTGGTATCTTTCTCTATCAATTTGCACAAGGGATTCACAACCTTCGAGAAGTCTTTGATAAACCGCCGGTAGAACCCGGCATGCCCAAGAAAACTCCTCACCCCTTTGACAGAAGTAGGGGGAGGGAGCCTTGAAATCACCTCGATCTTTGCCTTGTCTACCTCAATCCCATGCTTAAAGATCTTGTGACCCAACACTATACCTTCTTCGACCATAAAATGGCATTTTTCCCAATTGAGAACGAGGTTAGCTTCTTCACATCAAGCCAAGACTCTATCCAAATTTACCAAGCATCCATCAAAAGAGTCACCAACCACACTAAAGTCATCCATAAAGACCTCCAATATGTCTTCCGCCATGTCGGTGAAAATAGCCATCATACAACGTTCGAAGGTCGCTGGAGCATTACACAACCCGAATGGCATCCAGGAGAAAGCAAATGTACCATTGGGGCATGTAAAAGTGGTCTTCTCTTGGTCTTCCGGGGCAATTAAGATTTGATTGTAGCCCAAGTACCCATCCAAAAAGCAATAGAAAGCTCGCCCCGCAAGGCGATCAAGCATTTGATCGAGAAATGGCAAGGGAAAATGATCCTTGCGGGTCACCTTGTTGAGTTTTCGGTAGTCCATACAAACTCTCCACCCGGTAATGGTTCGAGTGGGAATAAGCTCATTGTCGTCATTGGTCATCACCGTCATCCCTCCTTTCTTTGGCATACATTGGACCGGAGAAGTCCACGAGCTATCGGAGATTGGATAAACCACACCAGCGTCAAGCCACTTGATAACCTCTTTCTTTACCACTTCTTGCATCGCTTCATTTAGCCTCCTTTGATGTTCAAGTGAAGGCCATGCATCATCCTCCAAGATAATTTTATGCATGCAAAATGTGGGGCTTATTCCCCGAATGTCCGCCAGTGTCCATCCTATTGCCCTTTTTCGCCTTTAAAGCACCTCCAAAGTGGCCTTAACCTGCAAGTTAGTAAGGCAAGAAGAAAGAATAACTGGAAGAGTTGAATTTGAGCCTAGAAATTCATACCTGAGGTGTAGAGGAAGTGGTTTCAACTCCAACACCGGTGGCTCCTCAATTGATGGTTTTGTTGGTGGAGTTTTCCGGTTTTCAAGATCCAAAGATAACTTCCTAGGCTCATACGAATATGAACCCATACCATGCAATGCATTCACGCACTCCACTCTACTAGCATCATCATTGACATCCATGTTAAGAAGCACGGCCTCAAGAGGAACTTCAACATTTATCATGGAACTTGTGTCATCCACTATCACAGCTGTGACAATGTCCACAAATGAACACACTTCCGTGCNAGTCACTAGACCACTCCGGCAATCGGAGGCAGAAGAAAGTTAGTTGGGGAGACCTATCAACACATCGAGCGAGTCAATGCTGTTAACAAAGATAAATGGTGGGACAACAAGATCGAGTGTATATTGAACTGGAGTGGATACGAACCTGGCAAGGAGCTTGGCAAGAACCTCTAAGGAATCACTAAGCCTATAAAATCCCCGAGTATTTCAGGGTTACATTCGTGCTTTGGCCCTTGAGCCGTTTCCCGTAGGATTATAAGTGTAGAGCTCGTATAATAGTAGATTTCTTTGAGGCACAAAGTGTTTTTGATATAAATAGGAAGCTTATTCAAATAATTGATACATGCGTACATGTTGCCATCGAGGCTCGACTATTCTATACGAACACGGTTCATCTGACCGTTTGGCCCATTACAAAGATTTCCTATCGCGGCCCTCTCAGGCGTGAAGTACTTTCCTCAAAAATATGACCTCCGAGGGTGATGCCCCCCAGTATTCGAGGTTGATTGAAAAGAAACCTTGGATACTGTTGAGTCCTCCTTAGGTAGCATATAGTTGTTGCCTCGTTAAAAACCTTGTCGGTAAAACCCATTTGGGAAAAAATCCGATCTAAGGAGAAAAGAGTGCAACGCATGCTTTAAAACCTAAGGCCTTCGTGCTGAAAGGGTGTCTTCGATAGCTCCGATCGATGATCTGTAACGAGTTAGTTTTAAACTCAAATGGACAAAAAGGAGAAAGCCATACCTTAGTAGTAGTATCGTTTGAGTAATGATACGTTCCAATTATTTGGCAGTAGTTCGCCTTCCGTCGTGCTAAGTTTGTAAGATCCCTTGCCGACAACCCCAAGGACTCTGTACGGTCCTTCCCAATTCAAGCCTAGTTTCTCTTCATTTGGGTCTCGAGTATTGAGGGTAAATTTCCGTAGAACTAAGTCCCTGATTCCAAAGTGTCGGAGGTTGGTCCTTCTATTGTAGTATCTTTCAATCCTTTGTTTTTGTGCGGCCATCCGAATAAGTGCTGCCTCTCGTTTTTCATCTAGTAGCTCGAGGCTAGCATTCATGGCCTCGTGATTTGACTCTTCCGATGCATGTCGAAACCTAGTGCTGGGCTCTCCAACTTCGACAGGGATGAGGGCCTCAGAGCCATAAACTAAAGAGAATGGAGTAGCCCCCGTGCTAGCCTTTGATGTTGTTTGATATGCAAATAGGACCTCGGGTAGAATTTCTCTCCATTTTCCCTTCGCATCGTCCAACCTTTTCTTTAGATTTTGAATGATAGTTTTGTTTGTTGACTCGGCCTGTCCATTTCCAGTTGGGTGGTACGGTGTTGATAAGATCCTCTTTGTTTTGTGTGCTTCGAGGAACTCTATCACTTTGCTGCCGATGAATTGCTTTCCATTATCACACACAATCTCGGCAGGTATCCCAAATCTGCATATGATATGGTCCTAGATGAAGTCAATAACTTCTTTTTCTAGAATCTTCCCGAAGGCCTGTGCTTCCACCCACTTAAAAAATAATCAGTCATAAATAAAATAAACTTAGCTTTGCCTGTGGCCGGTGGCAGAGGGCTGACTATATCCATTCCCCATTTCATGAAAGGCCATGGGGATAAGACCGAATGGAGTTGTTCTATGGCAGATGGATCATCGCTGCAAATCGTTGACACTTATCACATTTTTTGACAAATTCTTTGGAATCTTTTTCCATGATATCCCAGTAGTAACCTGCTTTGATGATTTTATGAACCAAATATTCGGCGCCGGAGTGGTTCCCACAAGTGCCTTCGTGGATCTCTCGAAGAACATAATCGGTGTCCCCCGGCCCCAAACATACTGCCAATGGCCCATCGAACGTTCTTCTGTATAATGTTCCATCTTTATCTAATGCAAACCTAGCAGCTTTGGTTCGTAGGGCCCTCGATTCTTTATGGTCTGATGGGAGTTTCCCATTCTTCAAATAGTCGATATACTTATTCCTCCAGTCCCACGTTAAACTTTTTGAATTTATCTCGGCATGACCCTCTTCAACCACAGACCTTGATAATTGGATGACGGTCCCCGGGACGATGTCATCTTCTTCGACCGAGTACCCCAAATTAGAAAGTGAATCGGCCTCGCTATTTTGTTCTCGAGGCACATGATCCAGATTCCACTCCTTGAAGCGGTGCAAAGTTACCTATAGCTTATCCAAGTACCGCTGCATTCTATCCTCTCGAACCTTAAAACTTTTATTTACTTGGTTTACCACCAATAGAGAATCACACTTGGCCTCGATCACCTCTACTCCCAGGCTTTTAGCTAGCTCGAGACCTGCAATCATGGCATCATACTCGCCTCATTCTTAGTCAATCTAGAAGTTTTAATAGATTGTCTAATGGTATCGCCCGTGGGTGGCTTCAAGACAATGCCAAGCCCGGACCCCTTCACATTCGAGGCACCGTCTGTGAAAAGGGTCCATACCCCCGATAATGTACCCGAACATAGCAGGAGTTCTTTCTCCACTTCAGGTACGAGGGCCGGCGTGAAATCGGCCACGAAGTCAGCTAAGATCTGAGACTTGATGGTCGTTCGGGGTTGATATTCGATATCGTACCCGCTAAGTTCGACAACCCA
>NW_017671238.1:288212-292575 GCF_001879085.1 Nicotiana attenuata
GTCGTCGGTTCATCTAAAAAATTGTTTCTTAATTGTATACTTATGTCATATTTTTACAAATTCATGCATGATTATTATCGAAATCACCTTGTTTAGCAACGCTACCCCCAATGATACATACCGTATCACCAGATCAAAGGCGAACAGGTCAAGCAGAGCCAGCGAGGATGCGAACTAACCTCCCCCCGTCTACAAAACTCATGATTTTTCTTTGGATGCAGGCACTGGGATTACGAAAGCATCAGGCATGCCATACACTCACAAGACAAACATTGTTCAGAAATACAATTCTCATGAACTATCACACTTACCAACATTTGCTATCCACGCACGCCAGGGATGTTCCGTGTGTCACAATGTCCCCAGCAGTCACGATACCGCAATCTGCTATCAGCTAAGAAAGCTCTATCACCATTTGCCCTTTTATTTCTTGCATAAGGCTACCATTCTGCCTTCCGAGACTAAACGTTGTCTCCACCTGCATTTTTCGCATTACATAAGGCTACCATTCTGCCTTCCGAGGTTGAGCTTTACCTCCATCTACATTTGCATGGCTGAAAGATCGCCACCTTATTTACACCTGCATGGCTGAAAGATCGCCACCTCTACATTTGCAGGGCTGAAAGATCGCCACCTTATTTACATTTGCATGGTTGAAAGATCTCCACCTTATTTATATTTTGCATGGTAGAGAGATCGCCACCTTATTTACACTCGCATGGCTGAAAGATCGCCACCTTATTTACATTTGCATGGCTGAAAGATCGCCACCTTATTTACACTTGCATGGCTGGAAGATCGCCACCTATTGCATCTCATGGGCTGAAAGATCGCCAAATATTGCATCTCATGGGTTGAAAGACCGCCAAATTATCCGAAGGCGTCATTGTTCGGAGGCACCATTTTCATAGCCCGAGAACACCATGCCATGGCCTGAGGACCCCCATTTTAATCTTTTGCATATCATTATTCAAAGGCATCATAGTTCGGAGGCATCATCCTCATAGCCCGAGAGCATCATTTCATGGCCCGCGAATCCTTTATTATACACTTCATGGCCCAGGACATCATGGTCTAAGGATGTCATTCTAACTATCCGGAGACAACCTCATGGTCCAACGGGAAATTGCATCATATTTAAATTTACGCACAATATATGCTTGTATTGCTTATTTGCAGGTAAACCGGCGAGCAACGACTGTCTCGGCAATAGCTATACCGCTCCAGTTCCCGCAGCCATGTCAAACCGTAACCATTTCCCCGTCCTGAATATTGCATCCGTTCTTGAAAAGTCTCCATCGGCATACTCCGCCGATGCATCCTGAACTACATATGGCCTGATTCCTGTATAACCAGAGATATGTAGGCAGCTCAGAAGCCAGGGCACAGCCTAAGCCTCCTCGAACCATTTCGTTCGGTCAAAATTGGTCATTATTTCTTTACCTGAAAACTCTTTCATCCTTCCCGGGTAAAGAGGGGCAGCTGTTGATACCCAATTTTTTCCTATATATTTTTAATATACAAAATACATTCAAAATAGAACGTGCATGCATATATAAGTATGTCCAAATGTTTTACTATTTTCTCCTTAATTTTTAAAGATTTTTTAATCAATTTATTGCTCTATTTTATCCATAAAAACCCCAATAATTATTCCTAAAATTATCATTTTTGGTGATTCATTTATTGGATTTTCATATTTATACTAAAAAGTCGCTAATATAATTTTTGCATATTTTTATAAGGTTATTTAGTATTTTTAAAGTTAAATTGTATGTAATTACGATATTAGCCTTTTTTTAGGATTAATTACGTTTATATTCATAAAGATTAGGTCTGGTATTTTTAAATAGTTAATTATGTGCTATTAATCATTTTAGTACCTTTAATTTATTTTCAGAAATTATTTTACTATTTTTTTTATAAATCAAATAGGGAAAAATGGGTATATAAATGTTAGCCCCATTTTTATTTCAATTTTAGTCCGATTTTGCACCCCAATTGAACTCAATTGAAACTATTAGAACCCCCCGACCCAATTCCAATTTAATCCGACCCAAACCCATCTTCATAACCTGCCCATTCGAACAACCATCCTTTCCTTTTTACTCTCAAACTACCCCCTAACCCTAACCATTTTACACACCCCGCCACCTCTAAATCCCCTTCTCTCTCAAACCCTCTCCAACCCTAGCCGCCGACATCAACTACAACCCTAAAAAAACTCCCAAATCCATGGCTTCCAAGGTCATTGGAAGCCTGTATCCACCTCCCATGGCTTCTACGTGTTCGATCATTATGGTTTCAAGGCTAGATCTTGAAAGAGCTTGGTCCAGACCTTGGTCGATTTCAGTTTACGGCTGTTCTCCGGTCGTCTCTGACTTTTCTCCAGCCAACCATGTCTATTCGAGTCTGACTCTTGACTCTCCTGCTTAGATCGATGGTTTTTCAAAGCCTTTCTCACCACTTGGAGTTCCTCTGAAACCCTAGCCTTCAAGGTTCTCTCGATTTCTCTTAGATTTGTTTTAGATCTATGTCTGCTCTAATCCTTTAAGCATTTTTCTCGAAGTTTCTTTTAAAACTCCGCTTTCAAAACTCCTTATCCTTCTGATTAAGGTTCTGTTAGGTTATTTCGAAATCTTTCTTTGATTTTCGATATGTTTTGCTGTGTTTGCTCGTATTATCCTTCTGCCTGAAGTTTGCATGTTAAAACCCCTAATTTCTTTTAACTGTTTATTAAATGAATGTTTGTTTGCATGAGTGTTTGTCCGATCTATCTACTTGCCCTCTTTTTAAAACCCTTCTATTGTGGAAAATCTTATGGTTTTGGGTCTGAGACTGTTCGTTTAAGTGCAGAAGTTCTTTTCGAAATCTCTTGTTCCCTTCGTGCGATTCTTCTGATTCTAGGTTTCTACATTCTCTTTAACTCGCCTATGTTGAAAGCCCTAATTTTTTCTAGGTTTCTTCATTTGATTTGGTGACTGGCCTGTTCTTGTTTGAGTTTTCTGTGACTATCTCGCTTCGAATGTGTTTCTACTGAGTTCCTTATGCCTAGCTTACATTAGCTCTATGTGCTTGTGTTCGTCTTGACTGGTCAAGACTTGCCTCTTTGCTTGCTATGTTTGGTTACTCATATCTCACTCTATTTATATGCTAAAACATGACCCATGACTCTCTCATTGATTGACTCTGAGCTCCCTGTTTCTTGGCTTGATTTGAAAACTTCTCTTTAGACTTTCGATTCTCCTATTTTAACTTGGTTTATTTGCTTATTCATGGGAACCCATGTTACTCTCCTTAAATTAGTAATTTCGAATCCTTGATTCCCTGTTTTACCATGTGCTGATTTTTGATTGTCTCCATATTCTGCAACTTTATTGTGTTTTCTTACCTTATTCGGTTAACCAAGTATTTTACTGATTCTTCATTAGTTGTTTCCTTAATTGAACCCCTATGTACTTACCCTTAATTGTCTATTCTAAACATGATGCTCTACTTGATTTCTTTCCTTAAACATTTTCTGCCCATTACCGTTGGTTGATTGCCCCTTAATTAAAGGAGTACTTGCATTGATTTGATTCTGATTAGTACTTGGTTCCATAATTACTACACAATTGTAATTCTTGCCTTATTTTACATGGTTTCGAAGTACTAAATATACACACTCTCTCATTAACATAAACACATGATTACTTTTAGTTCTGAACTCACACTTACACTCAAAACACCCTTTCTTGCTTTACTACTTGTACTGTGGCCTGTTTAGCTGGTTGAAAGCCAAAGCTATATTTCAAAGTCCTGCTACCTTTCTTTACTACATTTTGCTTCTTTGAACTGGTATGTTCTAATTAAGTTTTCAGCATCAACAACAACATGGTTACTTAATGTTCTTGCATTCTTGTCTGCCTACTGCCTGTATCTATTTCAGTATCTTTATTTAGCATGCTGTAATTTCTTTTCTCCTGTTCCGAATCAATACATTGTGAATCCTAAATCCCTACTCCAATGTGTTTGATACTTATGGTTTGTTTGGGGCATGACAACATCGAATATTGTTGAACATGACTCAAACATGGTCCTCCTAGGATCATAACCTCCATGTCACCCTTATATGTTGTATGCTCTGGTTGATTTACAAGCATGACAGCACCTCTATTGTTGTGCATGCCCAGAATTAACTTATGCCTAAGTATATAGGCCCTTGCAATGGATTCCCAATCCCCTGTCCCTTTGGTGTGAAATTATCAACTCTTTAAAGTATTAATGGCTGTCTCCCATCACCCTTTCCCTTTTCTTTGTTCCCTCAGCTTTTAAAATTCAGTTTCTGCACTTCCACTCTCTCTTAGACTTAAGTCCTGCCCCC
>NW_017671238.1:294168-330620 GCF_001879085.1 Nicotiana attenuata
CAACCCACTAATACTAATACTAACCCTAACGATAGGTCGAACAACCCACTCAATTAACCCTACCACTAACGGGTTGGTAGACCGACAAACCCTAACGCGTAATGGGTTTAGCTACTCATGCTAGATACAAAAATTGAAGAAATAGATGAAGAACTAAGCATATTAATTGATTACTAAGAAGAAACTACAATAATCTATCGTTAATGAAGAGCAAAAGTGCCGAAAATGGCTACAAAAGTGAGTCTCACAAGCGCAACTAAGTCTGGAATATCAAAACTGACCTAAAAATGGTAAAATGTCCTATTTATACTAGGCTGGAAAAACTGGACAAAAATACCCCTGTGGGGTCAGTGCGGGCCGCGCACAATGGACCGCGGCCGCACTGGCTCTTGGACTTCTAATTTCTGCTTCTCTGAAGTTGGGGACCGCGGACCGCGCGAAAGTGCACCGCGGCCGTGGTGGAAGTTGGCGCGGCCGCACAAAAAAACGAGTGCGGGCCGCATTGCTTGGAATTGGAAAAATGTGAGCTCTCTGAATCTCTGCTCCGCGGACTGCACAAAAGAGTAGCGCGGCCGCGGAGCCTGACCGCGGACCGCGTAAATCGTACCGCGCCCGCATAGTCTTTGACACTTGAGCTGGTTTCACTCCTTTTTGAGCCGATCTTTGACATTCGTCGCTTTGTCGATCAAACCTGCAATCAAGCATAACTTGTGAGCATTTTGAGACTATTTTGTAGCAATTTATAACCAAAGCATAGGCAAGTAGGGGCATAAAACATGTTAAAATCCCGACTTATCAACTCCCCCAAACTTAAACCTTTGCTTGTCCTCAAGCAAATAAAATAAGACCCACCCCTTAAAGGACAATCCAAGTAATTCCAGCTATTCTAAAGTAACCTCAACAAGCATCAATCGGGACTAACCATTGCCCTCAACACAAATGGATCATTAACAACATTCAAACCTTGAAAACTATGGATCAAGTGTGACACAAGAGCATCAAGAATTGACTCATTACATCAAAGAACTCTCTCAATTACTTTGGTCGTTGTGGATCCTCAAAATCATACATCCTCAACTCTCCCTAAGCAAACCTCACCTTTTAGAGTATACACACACAAACCGAGGTTAATGGGATTCACTCGTCTCTCTCAAGGAAAGGTCACAAGTCCGGCTCTAAGTACCATATGCTTGACCCTCATCTAAGTATCCACTAATGCGAGCGTCATCCAACTCAAGATCATATAGGGCTTTTGTGGAGTCAATGTAAAGGCTTTTGGGTAGGGGTAGGATATGTTTTTGTTCAAGTGGGTTCGAACTTCCCTTAAGCACTTCTTTTGATTCATTTGGCACAATTCACTTGACTCTTTGAGGCATTTCACCACTTCCAAGGGGTTAGAGAGACACATTGTCACTCTTTCTTATGCAATTCACAACATTTCTCCATTTTCTACTTCTTTCCACACCTTCTTCACTTTTGTTTTTCTTGAATCTTTTTTATTCTTTTTCACATTGGGCTTTCTTTTTGTCCTTTTCTTTTCTTTCTTTTTCATTGCCTTCCTTTTCTTTTTCTTTTGTACCTTTTACCCCTTTTTGTTTCCTTTCTTGTCTCTCCCCCCAAACTTAGACTTCGCTATTACTCAAGGGAAGATGTGGGTGCCAAGAGAGGGTAGAATTTAGAACGGGTATAGGCTTGTAGCATTGGTTCTTGAAAGAAGAAGGTTTAAGGCTCAAAAGGGGTTGGCTAGGGATTATCTCATTGGTAGGTTATGGAATTGTTCAACTTATCATTTGGATCAAGGAGAGCCTATAATCACTTCTCAAGTCGAATTTCACTCAAAATTTTGCCTCAACAAACATTCAGGGCAAGTTCTAGACCATTGGCTCGGGACTTGGACTCATAATTCAATTTCTGACCACACACACTCAAGGATTGCTAAAGACATGGAGTCGAGGGCCCACAACAACCTTAGATACGATTGAGCACAAAATAGTCCCGAAAGACCTCATGATGTTTGTTTGGTCAACACAAGAGTCTCAAGGTCACTACTTTCACCATCCTAAACACAACCACTTGTCTTTGACCATGGGATCAAAGGTAAATGTGTTAGGCCCAAGTGAAGCTATGTTTGAAGTATCCTTAACTAAAAACTACTAAAAACAAAAGAAAAATAAAAAACGGACTCAAACCCTTAAGAAGGTTGTCACGCATCCATCATCGGGAAGAGCCACCCGGTTCACACAATACTCCACCCTTGGAAAGAATCGTGGCATTAAGAAAACCAAGGGCTTATTGAAAACGCCAAAAATAAAATAAAGGGCTGCGAGCCTAACTACGAAGCTAAAAATGAATTTTTTTTACGAAGATACGAAAATAGAAAATAGAATGAATATTTACAATAGGGGCTTAGAATATACAACGGGGGATGAATATGTACAAAAATGTAACTTTATATACAGACCAAAGAGAGAATAAAAAGTACGATAAAAGTAGCTAAATGTAAAGTTATATACAGACCAAAATAGAAGATAAAAAGTACTGAATGTAAAGTTATATACTTACCAAATAGAAAATCAACCAAAAAAAAAACATAAACTGAGTCAAATATATACAGTCATCCAAATAAACAAAAAAAAGTAGGGCGCACCCCCACGAATAAAAGCTGGCATTGTCCCCAATGCCAACTATCAAACTAAGCATCAAAAAGTCACAAGAAAGGATATAGGGGTTCCCTAAGCCTGGTCTGTTTGCATGGGATCATCAGTGGTCCCCAAGTCCTCTGTATGTGCGGGAACCTCAGACTGGTTCCCGGTCTCCTGCTGCTCAGCTGCTGGGACTGGGGCCTGTTCCTGGACCGGCTGGATGTCAAGTGCATCATGTGGCAAACTGGAGGAGGCCTCCTGTGGGGCTGCCACCTCAATAACTGCATCAGCTGTACTGGGGAGCTTCCTCTTCTTCCTTGGCTGCCTGGGTGCCTGCTCCTGCTGTGGCTCTGCTACTGGTGCTGCTGGGGCTGGGGCTGGGGCTGGGTCCCCGAAGAGCAAGTCTAGAGGCATCTGGTCTGCCAATAGCTTGTCCACATCTGTCCTGAGCTGTTTCACAGACTCCTTGGAAGCCCGTGATCTCCTCATCTTCTTGTGCTCCTTGGCAAGCTCCTTCAGAGCCTTGCCATGTGACTCCACTGTTGTAGACAAAGTAGCCTGTGTCTTCATAATCTTTTCCTGGTTCTCCAAGAGATTCTTCAAAGTGTCCTCAATGGACTGAGGAATCTGAGCTGGCTGAGGTGCTGACTGGGTCTCAATGGTGGAAGACAATGTAGACAACTTGGATGTCGCAGCTGACATCCAATTGTTCAAACTAGCCAATGTCAGGCTCAACTGATGGGCAGTGAAAGGATGAGCCCGGGAAGATGGAACCCCCGGGCCAGCTGAAGTACTGGGACCAGCAGCAGAGGAAGGTCCTGGAGGCAATTCCTCAACTGTAGTGGCAGCAGGCATAGTGGAAGGCTCGGTAGAAGGCTCTACCATAACTGGCTCCTCAGACTGGCCAGTTAGGGCAGAGGCAGGTGGCTGGTAGCTCTTGTGTTTAGGGTTGTCCGGACCCTGCATACTGTACCAAGAGTAAGGAGCCACAGGCTTGGTCTTGACATCATATCTCTTCTTCTCCACCTCCAGGTCCCGGAAATACATTGAAAGGGTGTTGGGAAAAGGGTAATTCCGGTCATGCTCTTGCCCCACAGCAGAAATCACACGGGACATCACATTGCCCACATTGATAGGGTACCCGACCATAATAGATGCAACAAGAACAGTCTGGGTAAGTGGAATAGTCTGATCGTGGGTAGAAGGGTCAAGCCGACTGCACACAAAAGTCAACCACCCCCGAGCCTCAAAGTTGAAGGTCTTTCGGTATATTTTTCTCCCTGACTGCAACCACCCTGGAACAGTACATGGGATTGCCAAGTACTGGGCCAACCAAGGACGGACTTCCTCACCCATCCCTAACCTGGCCAGATATAGAGACTCATCTTCATCCCTGAACCCCAAATACTCATTCAGAGAATTTCCATCAAACAACACCGTTTTGTCTCTAACTTTGGTCACCTTAGTATCCTTGACGATATGGGCTACATTACTGTAGAATTCCCTAACCATGTGCTCATTTGCATCAATGCACTTCTCCATGAAAATCTCCAAGCCCACTCTAGTTCTAAACTCCCTCTGCACATTAGGGTTGTGGGGTAAGAGGTCATTGTCAATAAAGCTCCTCTCCGGTATCAATTTCCTCACCGGCCACAACTCCCTAAACTTGTGGTAAGCCACTTGGCTCACGAATCTATCTTCCCACTCTTCGGCTTTCCTAGTCCGTGCAATTCCCCCAATCTCACCACCCTCATCGCCTCCTGCACTCTCCCCAGATAATGAAGCTGTGGGGGAGGTGGAGTAGTTCCCACTACCTGCTGCTGACTCGTCAGATGAATCAGAAACTACATTTACCGGTCTTTTGATGGTGGGTGATGCTGGAGGTGTATCAGTTAGGTGGAGGGGGTTGGTTATGTGAGTTGGGACTGAATCTGAGGAGATGTCCTTGGAAGGCACATACTCACTCCTCGAGTAATGAGAAGCAGCCTTATCAGCAGCTCTTATCAGTTTGCGGGTCTTTTTGATGTTCTCCCGAGCCCGGGGAGTGAATTTTGCTATTCTCTTGCCTTTACCCCCTCGGGAGGAACCACCTCTCCGTTGTGATCCCTTGCCTCCTCTTTATTTAACCATTATCTGCAAATACACGCATATAACATTGTTAGTTTAAGCACAGGCAGTGAAACAGGTGAATGAAAAAAATTTCAGACAACAGTTGAAGAACACAGTTGCAGAAACATGCACCGCGGCCCGCACAAGAAGGAGTGCGGCCACGTTGGAGGCACCGCGGACCACGCAAAAGAGACCGCGGTCCGCGCTGGACAAAGGCCCAAAATAACAACTCTCTGAATCTCCCACCGCGGTCCGCACAAAATGGGATCGCGGCCGCGATGGGCCAGCGCGGACCACACAAAAGTGCAATGTGGCCGTGCTGGAAAAAGTTAACTTGCAATAATAGAGCACCGCGGCCCGCACAAGAAGGAGTGCGGCCGCGTTGGAGGCACCGCGGACCGCACAAAATCGACCGCGGTCCGCGCTGAGCTAGGGTTTACGGGCATTAAGTTAGGGTTGTATTTATGCCATTTTTGTTCAAATTTTTACACCTACTTTGTCCCTACTCATTATCCCAATCATTAGACACATTCAGCACATAACCCAGGTTTTAATCCATCCTAAACTATCAATTAAATGAAAAAGAAGAAGCTAGGAGACGACAGAAGAAGCTAAAACTACTGGGCAAGCAATTAAAATGAAAATATGAAATTAATTAATCACAAATGTTCGAAATGTTACCAGGTTTGTGAAGATTGAATGCAATTAGTCCAAGCAAGCAAGAGTAGCAAGCAATTAAAATGAAAATATGAAATTAATTAATCACAAATGTTCGAAATGTTACCAGGTTTGTGAAGATTGAATGCAATTAGTCCAAGCAAGCAAGAGTTACGCTCTCAGAAAGGGATGAACAATAGTTCTAGGGCTCAGAGTTTTCAGAGTTCAAAAAGGGTACACTGAGACCCTGGGGCTCTATTTATAGAAAATGATGCGGCCCCCATACTTACCTACCAGCGCGGCACCGCGCTGGATTTCACCAAATGAAGCTTCAGTAGGAAACCTCCGCGGACCGCGTAAAAGCAGACCGCGGTCGCGAAGGTCCACCACGGACCGCACTAACTGGAACGCGGCCGCACTGGCAAACTTCAGAGACTGTTCAATTTGTTCCAACTTATTTTGCACTGCATCAACACAATCCCTGCAACATCTCATAACTAATTAGCTCAAAAATACTAAACTATAAAGAAAATCAAAGAGAAAGAAAAAGACATGGGTTGCCTCCCAAGAAGCGCCCGATTTAACGTCGCGGCACGGCGCAAATTACCAACACATCATTTGAAATGTACCATGGCCACCACGTGGCTATCATCAATCTTCCCAAGATAATGATTCACACGATGTCCATTCACTCTGAATATTTCACCATTCTTGTTCCTTAGATCAAGAGCACCAAATGGGGTCACGAACACAACTTCAAATGGCCCACTCCACTTTGATTTGAGCTTTCCCGGAAACAGACATAACCGGGAGTTGAAAAGAAGAACCATATCACCAACTTTGAATTCCTTTTCCCGAGCATATTTGTCGTGGAGATACTTCATCTTGTCCTTATACAAGGACGAGCTGGAGTAGGCATGAAATCTAAACTCATCAAGCTCATTAAGTTGCTCAACACGGAGATTCGCTGCAACATCCCATTCCAAGTTCAACTTTCTCAAGGCCCACATAGCTTTTTGCTCCAATTCGACCGGAAGATGGCAAGCTTTCCCAAACACCAACCGGTACGGGGACATTCCAATTGGGGTCTTGTAAGCCGTCCGGTACGCCCATAAGGCGTCATCCAACTTTTTCGACCAATCGGTCCTATTAGCGTTGACCATCTTGGACAAGATACTCTTTATTTCGGTTGCAGACTTCCACTTGACCACTAGCTTGAGGATGATAGGGGTGGTCACTTTGTGATTTACTCCATACTTGGCAAGCAATGAGTCGAAAGCCTTGTTGTAAAAGTGAGACCCCCCATCACTAATGATAGCACGAGGGGTGCCAAACCTTGTGAAGATACTCTTTTTCAAGAATGCCACAACACTCCGGGCTTCATTGTTGGGTAAAGCCACGGCTTCAACCCACTTTGAGACATAGTCCACCGCCACTAGAATATAAGTGTTCCCACAAGAGATCATGAAAGGACCCATGAAATCGATGCCCCAAACATCAAAAATATCCACCTCGAGAATCGTATTAAGAGGCATCTCATCCCTTTTTGAAATTCCTCCGGCTCTTTGGCATGCATCACATCTCTTTACCAAATCACTAGCATCCTTAAACAAAGTCGGCCAATAAAAACCGCAACTCAAGACCTTTGAAGCCGTCCTCACCCCTCCATGTTGGCCACCATAGGGGGAGGAGTGACAAGCCTCCAATATGCTCAATTGTTCACCTTCCGGGACACATCTTCTAATCACACCATCCGTGCAAATTTTAAACAAGTACGGATCGTCCCAATAAAAATCCAAACTATCCCACTTGAGTTTCTTCTTTTGGTTGGAAGAGAGCTCACAAGGGACAATTCCGGTCACAATGAAGTTGGCGATGTCCGCGAACCATGGCATGTCACACATTGACACGGAAAGAAGTTGCTCGTCGGGGAATGTATCATTTATTTCAAGGCCGTCACATGGCCTCCCTTCTTCCTCCAACCGGGACAAATGGTTCGCAACTTGGTTCTCACTTCCCTTCCGGTCCACTATTTCTAGGTCAAATTCTTGAAGAAGTAACACCCATCTCATCAATCTTGCCTTGGAATCCTTTCAAATACCTAAGGGCGGCATGGTCCGTGTGCACAATCACCTTGGCCCCCATAAGATAAGGCCGAAATTTTTCCATGGCAAATACAATTGCCAACAATTCCTTCTCCATCATCGTGTAATTCCGTTGAGCTTCATTCATAGTCTTGCTTGCATAGTACACGGGATGGAACATTTTACTAATTCATTGACCTAACACCGCCCCCACCGCAACGTCACTTGCATCACACATTAGTTCAAAGGGCAACCTCCAATTAGGTGCGGTGATGATAGGAGTTCTAGTCAACTTGTGCTTTAAAAGTTCGAAGGCCTCCATGCATTTTTCATCAAAAACAAACTTGGCATCTTTCTCTAGCAACTTGCAAAGGGGATTCACAACCTTCGAGAAGTCTTTGATAAACCGCCGGTAGAACCCGGCATGCCCAAGAAAACTCCTCACCCCTTTGACAGAAGTGGGGGGAGGGAGCCTTGAAATCACCTCGATCATAGCCTTGTCTACCTCAATCCCATGCTTAGAAATCTTGTGACCCAACACTATACCTTCTTCAACCATAAAATGGCATTTTTCCCAATTGAGAACGAGGTTAGTTTCTTCACATCGGGCCAAGACTCTATCCAAATTTACCAAGCATTCTTCAAAGGAGTAACCAAACACACTAAAGTCATCCATAAAGACCTCCAATATGTCTTCCACCATGTCGGTGAAAATAGCCATCATGCAACGTTGGAAGGTCGCCGGAGCATTGCACAACCCGAATGGCATCCGGGAGAAAGCAAATGTACCATAGGGGCATGTAAAAGTGGTCTTCTCTTGGTCCTCCGGGGCAATTAAGATTTGATTGTAGCCCAAGTACCCATCCAAAAAGCAATAGAAAGCTCGCCCCGCAAGGCGATCAAGCATTTGATCGAGAAATGGCAAGGGGAAATGATCCTTGCGGGTCACCTTGTTGAGTTTCCGGTAGTCCATACAAACTCTCCACCCGGTAATGGTCCGAGTGGGAATAAGCTCATTGTTGTCATTTGTCACTACTGTCATCCCTCCTTTCTTTGGCACACATTGGACTGGAGAGGTCCATGAGCTATCGGAGATTGGATAAACCACACCCGCGTCAACGCACTTGATAACCTCTTTCTTTACCACTTCTTGCATCGCTTCATTTAGCCTCCTTTGATGTTCAAGTGGAAGGCCTTGCATCATCCTCCAAGATAATTTTATGCATGCAAAATGCGGGGCTTATTCCCCGAATGTCTGCCAAAGTCCATCCTATTGCCCTTTTTCGCCTTTGAAGCACCTCCATGGTGGCCTCAACCTGCAAGTTAGTAAGGCAAGAAGAAAGAATAACTAGAAGAGTTGAATTAGAGCCCAAAAATTCATACCTGAGGTGTGGAGGAAGTGGCTTCAACTCCAACACCGGTGGCTCCTCAATGGATGGTTTAGTTGGTGGAGTTTTGCGGTTTTCAAGATCTAAAGATAACTTCCTAGGCTCATATGAATATGAACCCATACCATGCAATGCATTCACGCACTCCACTCTACTAGCATCATCATCGACATCCATGTTAAGAAGCATGGCCTCAAGAGGATCTTCAACATTTATCATGGAACTTGTGTCATCCACTATCACAGCTGTGACAATGTCCACAAATGAACACACCTCCGTGCTATTGGGTTGTCTCATTGATTTGCAAACATGGAATACCACCTTCTCATCTCCCACTCGGAATGTCAACTCACCCTCGTCAACATCAACCAAGGCCTTCCCCGTAGCTAGGAAAGGTCTCCCAAGAATAATCGGCACTTCAAAGTCCACTTCACAATCCAATATGACAAAGTCGGCCGGCAATATGAATTTGTCCACCCGGATAAGTACGTCATCAATTATACCCAAAGGCCGCTTCATCGACCAGTCTGCCATTTGAAGTCTCATTGAGGTTAGCCTAGGTTGCCCAATTCCCAAAGTCTTGAAGACTGAATAAGGCATCAAATTAATGCTAGCCCTCAAGTCACAAAGGGCCTTAGCAAACTCCGCACTACCGATAGTGCAAGGGATAGTAAAAGCTCCAGGGTCTTCAAGTTTCGGGGCCATAGAATGCACTATCGCACTGACTTGGTGAGTCATCTTTATTGTTTCACAATCCATGGAACGCTTCTTTGTGACCAAATCCTTCATGAACTTTGCATAGCCCAACATTTGTTCAAGTGCCTCCACCAAAGGCACATTGATTGTAAGGCTTTTCATCATATCTATGAACTTTTTGAATTGATTGTCACTCTTTTGCTTTGCTAACCGCTAAGGATAAGGTGGAGGTGGTCTAGGCAAAGGTGCCTTGGCTTTTGGCACCACCGGCTCCGGCATGTCAATTATGTGCTCCCTAGACGGGTTCACGGCCTCTTGAGTTTCCACCTCGGCCTTATCTATGTCTATCCTCACCTTATTGTTCACATTTGGTTAAACCATATCTTTAACAATCAAAGGACCCACATCTTCTCGGAACCCAACATTATCATCCACAACTTGATTTTCTTTCGAGGCATGCACATCACCGCCTCTCCCACTTCTTATTGTAACCGCCATCACATGATTGTTACCTCCCTTCGGGTTCAATACCGTATCACTTGGTAGAGCACCCTTAGGTCGAGTATTCAACGATTGAGAGATTTGGCCTAATTGCACCTCCAAATTCCGAATAGAGGTATTGTGGGAAGCCAATTGAGCATCGGAGTCTTGGTTCTTCTTCATCATTTATTCGAACATCATTTCTATTCTTCCCATATCACTACCCGAAGAACTAGACCCTTGAGATTGAAACGGAAGCGGATTGTTCGGTTGTTGATACATCGGGGGCCTTTGAAAACCATGCCCCCGGTTGCCTTGATTTCCATTGTTATTTCACCCGCCTTGACCATTGTTGTTATTCCAATTATTATTGTTCCCGTTCCAATTGCCTTGATTGTTACCTTGGTTACCCCAATTGTTGTTTTGATTGTTCCAATTGCCACCACCTTGTTGTTGGTTGTTATTATTCCAATTACCACCGCCTTGTTGATTGCCCCAATTTCCTTGGGGGCGCCATTGTTGATTCCCTTGATATCCTCTATTCCCTTGGTAGTTATTGACATTACTCACTTTGATCATCATAGCACTCATTCGAATAACCACCACCATCATTGTTGTTGTCAAATTGCTCACAATTACCTTGAGGTTGTTGTTGCCCTCTTTCCCTCCTTTTTAACATAGAAACACCTTCCATTGCATTGACTTGGCACGGGTTTTGGACTTGTTGCAATTGCGCTTTCGCCAATTGATTCATAGTTGTTGTAAGATCGGCAATAGCTTGGCCATGATCGTTCAATTCCTTGTGCAAATGGATGACCGTGGGGTCACCTTGGGGCACATTTTCTCGGCTTTGCCATGCCGAAGAGGTGTCGGCCATTTCATCAAGTACATCACATGCCTCTTGGTAATAAAGTTTCATAAAGTTCCCTCCGGCCAATTGGTTCACAATGCACTGATTCGTGGTGTTGATGCCCCGATAAAAAATTTGTTGTATCATCGCCTCGGTCATGTCGTTATTAGGGCACTCCTTCACCATTGTTCTATATCTTTCCCATATCTCGTGCAAAGGTTCCGTTGGCATTTGCTTGAAAGCTAGAATTTCATCCCGAAGAGCCGCCATATGACTTGGAGAAAAGAACTTGGCAATAAATTTGACCGCCAATTCATCCCATGTGGTGATAAAATGATCGGGGAGCCTTTCTAACCAATCCAACGCTTTACCCCTAAGAGAAAATGGGAAAAGCCTCAATCTCAACGCATCCTCAGACACGTTTGTTTGCTTGCTGCCCCAGTATGCATCTATGAACCCCTTCAAGTGCTTATATGCATTTTGATCGGAGGCGCCCGTAAAATATACTCTTTGCTCGAACAAGGTCAACATGACATTTGTGATTTGAAAGTTCCCCGCCCGGATTCGGGGAGGAACGATGGCACTCGTATATCCTTGATTTGGTAGCACTCTTGGGACTACTCTTGGCGGTGGCGGAGGAGGGTCTGGAATAGGATTGTTGTCATTGGCCTGACGGCCTCTACGTGGAGCTTGAGGTACGGGAAGCTCATCATGATCAATATCTTCTACCTCCTCCCCCGCCATGGCATTGCCAAGAGGGTCATTAGCATTTAAAGCCACAGTACCTAAGTAATCGACACAAACAAAATTAGTAAACAAGAAGGAAAGAGAAGCAAAACACAAAACGAACTAAACAGATAGTCAACACCGTAAGCTCCCCGGCAACGGCGCCAAAAAGTTGATCGCTGCCAACTCGACACTACACCAAGTTAGGAAGAGCGGGTCACAATAGCTTTTACCCGAATAGTGGTCGGGATCGATTTCCACAGGGAGCTAGTAGTGGAGTTGGATTTTCTATCTAGTCTAGAGATGTGTTTGTGCTCCTAATGTAACTTCAAACATTCTTGGTTTTTGATTTTATAACTACTATGATAAAATTAATGATTAACGCTAAATTATGCTACTAGAGTAGTGCAAAGTTGTATCTAATGGGAAGGAAGGCACTAGGGTCGTGGCATTACCTAGGTGGCTAATTGACGGGTAGATGTTACTAAGGACAGATTGACATATTTGGGGCTTATGCTATAACTGTTGCACAACTGTACCCACTCTCACACCTCTCCGTAGAGAGAGTGATTTTGCCCAATTGACTCTCTCGAGACCAATTGGGTAGGCCAATTAGATCAAGCAACTAGGGTTCAAGTAGGGTGATTACTCTCTCGAGATTTAACCTGTTAATTAGGACTATCATTTCTCATGAGTCCATCCCAATTCCTTGTTGGCTCAATTTTGGGGTCATAAACTCTCTCTCTCAAGAAGAGTCAAACCCACAAAGCTTGAATCAGTGTTTGCAACCACCAATTCTTAAATAAAAACATAAAATCAACCCAAATAACAAACACCCATAATCAATCTAACCCTAGATGGCAACACCCATCAATTACCCACACTAGGGTTGAGCCACAACCCTAGCTAATGGGTTTAGCTACTCATGCTAGATACAGAAATTGAAGAAATAGATGAAGAACTAAGCATATTAATTGATTACTAAGAAGAAACTACAATAATCTATCGTTAATGAAGAGCAAAAGTGCCGAGAATGGCTACAAAAGTGAGTCTCACGAGCGCAACTAAGTATGGAATATCAAAACTGACCTAAAAATGGTAAAATGTCCTATTTATACTAGGCTGGAAAACTAGAAAAAAATACCCCTGCGGGGTCAGTGCGGGCCGCGCAAAATGGACCGCGGCTGCACTGGCTCTTGGACTTCTCATTTCCGCTTCTCTGAAGTTGGGGACCGCGGACCGCGTGGAAGTGCAGCATGACCACGGTGGAAGTTGGCGCGGCCGCACAAAAAACGAGCGCGGGCCGCATTGCTTGGAATTGGCAAAATGTGAGCTCTCTGAATCTCTGCTCCACGGACCGCAAAAAAGAGTAGCGCGCCGCGGAGCCTGACCGCAGACCGCGTGAATCGTACCGCGCCCGCGTTGCCTCCAGCTTGAAAATGCCAACTCTCTGAACCTCCTAGTGCGGCCGCATTCACCTTCGCGGTCCGCACTAGGTTCTCTTGTCCTCAATTTACTTAGTCTTTGACACTTGAGCAGGTTTCACTCCTTTTTGAGCCGATCTTTGACATTCGTCGCTTTGTCGATCAAACCTGCAATCAAGCACAACTTGTGAGCATTTTGAGACTATTTTGTAGCAATTTATAACCAAAGCATAGGCAAGTAGGGGCATAAAACATGTTAAAATCTCGACTTATCAATAAGCCAGGCCTGCTGCAATACAACAATCTCCTCTTCCCTCAAGTATATTTTTTAAAATCAGACCTTACTCATTTGTTTAAGTCGTGCTATTGCATTGTTTTGTTTGGAGGAGGTATACTTGAGCCTTATGTGTTATGTGTTTCCCCTTTAATGTGCAGTCTTTATATGTTTTGTATGTCGCCTTAGAATTTTTACCTTTGAAATTTCAAATAAGCCTAATATCCCTCCCTTTTAGGATTAGTAGTCCTAAGCACCTCCGGGACTGATAGGAATGGGACGGGTAACAGCATGCAATAAGTAATCGAGACCAATCCGCGCTTTGATACCTTAACAGGGTGGGAAGGGTAGATATGGATATGATGACCGGTGCGTTAATACCACGTGTATCCCCTCTCTTGAGGAGTGATTACCGGGTATTGCATTGATGTGATCCATATTAAATACAAACCTAGGACCCCCTTTCTTCACTTCCTTTTTCCTTTAAAAGCATTGCAATTCCTGTTTAAAATCCGCTCTTTTAACTTCTCTTTCAAACTTTGTTTACTTTCCAAACCATTGTGTATTGAAATCCCCTCTTACTTGAGCCTTATCTGCTTATATGTTAATTGCACCTCAAACTCACAATAACTGTCTGGCCGGGAACCACACTAGTGGATCCTGAGGGGTGCCTAACACCTTCCCCTCGGGATAATTTCAAGCCCTTACCCAATCTCTGGTTATTCAAACAAAACTCAGAGTTGAATCTCTATTGGTGTCCTAATGCACCTTAATCATTAGGTGGCGACTCTTCAAATGCAAACCCAATTCCCAAAAGGAACGAGTTGTCCCTCCAAATGTCACAAACCCGATTTCGCGAGAAAAAGGGGGCGCGACACCCGTATATTATTTTTACACCGTCCGTCGTTGGGAATTTCATCATTTGGTGGAGAGTCGAGGGGACTGCCGTCATGTTGTGTATCCAAGCCTTGCGAGTTGGGCATTTTACCTCATGTCGCCCTCGATCACGTGGAATTTGGTATCTTGAATGGTTCCAGCCACGTTCACCAACAAAATAATCTCCCCTTTAGTTGTTTTACTGGCCATATTAAAGCCGTTTAAGACCCGACCTGCGGGCACGATTTGATCTTGTAGGCCGAACTACTCCACGACCCTTGATCGGATGATATTCGCCGAGCTACCTGGATCCACTAAAACACGCTTAACTTGAACTTTATTTAATAAGATATAAATTACCAGAGCGTCGTTGTGTGGCTGAGAAATGCTTTCTTCTTCTTCGTTGTTGAATTATAAGGAGCCTTCGGGCACATAATCTTGGGTTCGTTTCTCCCTGGTGATTGATACCTTAGTTCTTTTGAATATGGGTCCCTATAGAATGTCGACCCCACCGACGATCATATGAATGACATGATGAGGTTCCTCTTGTTAATTTTTCCTGTTGGCGTCCCTTTCTCTGAAATGATTTTTAGCTCGATCGTTGAGGAACTCTCGAAGGTGGCCCTCGTTGAATAGACGAGCTACCTCCTTCTTTAATAGCCTGCAATCCTCGGTCTTATGACCATGCGTGCCATGATACTTGCACATCAAATTTGGATTTCTTTGGCGATGATCGATCTGTATGGGTCTTGGCCATCTGGTATCTTTGATCCTTCCGATTGCCGATACAATGCCCGATGCGCCAACATTAAAGTTATATTCCGATAACCGAGGTGCCTCTGCGGGATCGGCATGCTTATCAAAACTAGTTTTGCTTATAAGTCCCCGAGAATTCTATCATCGATCACTTCTTCGATCATTCCGGGCGGAATCGCGCCCTGAACCATTGTTCTTTCGATCTGCGATATATGGTCGATATCGTTCTCTGTTCGACCATGGCTCCCTGTCGACGTCCCTCTGGGTTTTAACTAGCGACCTGTTTGGATGTACTGATCCAGAAGGGGCTCCTAATTGGTCGTCCTCGACCTTGATCTTCGATTGATATCGATTGTGCACATCTGCCCAAGTTACAGTTGGATACTCGACCAAATTTTGTTTCAACTGTCGTGATGCTATAAAACTCCGCTCGTTTAACCCCTGGGTGAAATCTTGAACGGCCCAATCATCTGTGACCGGTGGCAACTCCATGCGTTCCATTTGAAATCAATATACGAACTCCCTCAGCATCTCGTTATCCCTTTGTCTTATCTTGAAAAGGTCCAATTTTCTTATTGCAACGTTTATCGCCCCGGCGTGTGCGAAAGAATCTGCTAACATGGCAGATGAGTCGATAAAATTTGGTGGTAGGTTGTGATACCAAATCATTGCTCCCTTTGATAAAGTTTTCCCAAATTTTTTCAACAAAACGGACTCAATCTCATCATCTTCTAAGTCATTTCCCTTTATTCCGCACGTGTACGAAGTGATGTTTTCATTAGGATCTGTGGTCCCGTTGTATTTTGGTATATCCGGCATACGGAACTTTTTAGGAATAGGCTTCGGAGTTGCACTCTGAGGAAAAGGCTTCTACACGAACTTTTTCGAATCCAAGCCCTTTAGGATCGGGGGTGCCCCCGGTATCTGATCAACTCGGGAGTTGTATGTTTCCACTTTTTTTATCATTATCTTCGATATTCTTCTCTCCTGACTCAATTCTTTTGGTGAGTTTCTCGAGGATTTTCGTTATTGCAAGATCATTCCCTGATTCGCTACCATTCGACCTTTCTGGCACTGGCTCGGTACGGCGAGTGATTTCTGGCTCGACCCCACTTGGAGTCCTATGTTGATTCTGCAACTGAGCAATAGCGGCCTACTGAGTCTGTAGCATATCGAATATCACCTGGAGACTAACTCCTCCGTCTCCTCTGCCTTGTGTACCTTCACCACCAGATCGGCCTTCCCTGCGTACACTCCCTTCGGGGTCTGCGCCTAGGTCCGCATTTAGAGCAACGTGTGAACTGATATCAACTAGATCAGCAATCGGTGCTCCCCTGAGATTAGCCGGTGGCACCCCGGCTCCTGGAGCAGTTACATTGTCGTTTACCCGTGAAATTCGAGACCATCATCACCATGTACGGGTGCGTTTTGTGAGTTTGACATGTTTTAACCTGAGAGCAAAGATACTTGACAAGAACAAGTGTGAAATAACGTGTGTTATCAGAATCATCACTGAAACAATCACTATTATCCTTAGCCCTACAGTGGGCGCCAAACTGTTTCCCTTAAATTTCGAGTAACAATTAAACTTATATTGTGATTTTAAGGATATGTGATTTAATCCAATACCGATTGATAAACAAGGAATTAAATACATAAATTAGAGGATAAAATAAATCAAACCAGTATGCAAGCCAAATCTCGACCTCGACCTATGGTAGTCTCGAGGTGTGATAATAGGAATAGCAAATGATAAAGCAACTCTGATGAACAGTAAGTGAAATAGCAAGAAAGTAATGAGCGTATATTTTCTCGTCAGTAAACAATGATGCCTACAAATGAATGGGATCCCTCTTTATATAATAGGGGAGTCCTAAATAAGCTACACTTCTAATTATAGCAGGAAATCATATTTGACAACTGTTTAACTGCCTTCAATCCAAGCCGAAATTCACGCCATGATCTTCGGTCCGTTGCGGGTATCTCGCTCTTTCCGTTACCGAACTATAACGGTATCATCTCGAAGTATGCCCTCTTCTGACCTCAGTAAGTGATATTGGCCTCGATCTTGGAAAGGAATACCGACCCCGAACTCGACATCCTGGCCTTCCGACGTGGTATCACTTTTTCCATCAAAGGACGAAATCGGATAGTCCCGATTTCCACCGTATACATGGTTAGAGGATGTTGTCAACTAATCATTCAACGTCTGTACTAATTAAATCAAAAGTTTAATTCGAAAGACAAGAGTAAGCTTAAGGGATCAAAAGACTGAATCTCGATCTCAAATTGAAAATACGCATGTTATTAGTCACCTCCTTTCTGTTTTCTGGGTGACAGAATTATCCCCACGGTAACTTTATTTGGAAAGATAAAATTAAGGTTAATTGAAAGGAGTAAATTTTTGGCCTTTTTTTTTGGTTCATAATATTTGAAGTGGACTTGAGGTTAATGGCGAAGTTAGAAATTTCCTCAAGATTGTACAAACTTGGAAGAAGTGAAAATTCTCGGCAAAAAATGTCCAATATATAATATATACCTTTAAAATTTAATATTTTACTTAAATACGCAGTATAATTTTTCCGTGGTCAGTTAATTCTCTTTTAAGACATGTAGCTTCGCCCTTGGATGGAGTAGCTAGCGGAGCACGTTTTCTGTCACCTACCACGCTTACGGCTCTATATCCCAACCAAGCAAAATCTGCCAAATTATGATCATGTATAGTAGTTGACTAGTTGTCAACACGATTTCATTGAGGAAAGATGAAGAGTATTTTAAGTTGCTACCTGACATGTTTAGCTGGAGACACGTATCACCACATCAACCTTTGATCAAAAGCAATTCAATCACCTATCAGCCAAAGGAAAAAACTTCTTGAGGTCCAAATTTAAGAATACTTACAATAGTTAGACTTGCTGCTGAATATTATTCCATGTGCTTGCTATAGTACACTAACAACTAGCTAGAGGCGGACCTACCCCTAGCTGATAACTTCAAAAAAATATATGTATATATATATATTTATATATGTCTTAGATAACATGTATATATATTGATTTAAACCCTAAATTTTAAACTTTATGTGTATTCTCTAAATTCGAATTTGAATCTAGTATTTGCTCAAATTTTTATTTGACAATAATACTTTCGCTATTTTTAAATTTTGGGTCCGCCTCGGCTAACACCGCAAGGGTAACTACGTACCCAATTCTCATAGCAGCCAAACCTCCTACCTTCTCTTCGACTTTTTCAAAGCTCTAAATTAGAGACAATAACAAAAAGGAATACGCTCAAATTATACACTACGAGGAAAGCATTGGCAATTAATATGGGCAAAAACGGAGAAGTCTTTTAACTCCTTAAAATTTCCCGTTCAATTTACTTTCTGGTTATTCAAAGATATAATGGATTATTACTACTTATTGTTTAGCTTATTAACAAAAGGAGGCTTGTAATATAACTCTTATGATTTGTATACATATCTTTGATAACTACTATACATTGATTCTTTGGCCTCCTAAATTGAGAAATATTTTGTTGGTAATTGTTTACCATCAAAATCGAATAACAATTGAATTTGTAAGTGGTTTTAAGGATAGGCGGAATAATTTGACAAAAAGCCATAAATTGGACTAGATTGAACAAGTAAAGATAAAAATAAATTCAAACCACACGCGTAGAATAGTGTCAGCCTTAGTTAAATCTTCCCCCTCGATCCGGGCTCATTGTGACCAGCACTGATGAACAAGATAAGAGCTAATGACAGAGAAAAATAATAATACATTGCCTTGGAATGCAGGTTACAACGTTATGAAACATCAGACCCCCTTTATATAGTAGGAGAGCCTTATTCTAGGTACAATTCTTATAAAATCTTCTAATTGACTGATTTCCGGTTTCCTATCGATACGTGCCGAGTTTCCCGCCGTGATATCCGACCGGTACCGAATATCACAGCCTTCTGTTGGCCGTGCTTGATAACCTGACAACGTTCTTCGAAGTTATTCTAGTCTAGGACCGATCCCGAACCATGACCCCGATATTCTCAAGGGAGGGCGTTATAGTCCCGGACTCTGAATCGATGAGACCTTTACCTCGGTTTCGACCCTTATCATATTTCGAACTTGACTTATCATGTCAGAGACCGGGGTGTATCACTAGACCGGTTTTACCCGTACACGGTAATGAAAAAACAAGTGGTCTGTGATTCTATTTTTCCAAGTTTGCATCAACTGTGGTGTCTTCTCCTCTTATTGGCTTTTTCTGTTTTATATTTCCTCTTCATTCCAAATTTCCTAGCAGCAAAGTTCGATGCTTTTATGCCAAATATTATAGCCACCGAGAGGTATGGTGGAATGATTAGTAGACGTCAAAGTATGAGAATTGAGAATCTTTCGATAAGGAAATTTTGGTAGATATTGTGATCACTTCACAATACGAATCGAAATTAGTTGATTCAGTGAGCTTCTGATATTAGATTATTAAATTGAAATAAGAAAATTATGGGTAAATTGTTTTCTTTAATTGCCTTTTCATATCCATGTACGTATATTATAGAACAATGAGACCATCAAATGGAAACACATTACAATCAAACCTCTCTATAACAAGTTCATTTGTTCCGATATTTTTTGGCTGTTATAGTAAAGTGCTATTATAAAGAACATATAATGTTAAAATTAGTTCCGGAAAAACTTAACTTTTATAGTGAATAGTTATTATATAGGGATGTTGTTATAGAGAGGTCTGACCGTATATAAAACCAAGGGTGTATATGAGACTCTTAAAAAAATACAAAGAGACAAGACACACGATGGCAAATATACACAAGGAAAGTGGAAAACCTTATCACACATTTGATTATGTAATATACATCTTCTTGAAAATAGAAGACTACGTTTATTGCTTGCTCTAACGACTAATACTCTATACGCATCCATGACACTAAGCTTAATTTTGCCATGCAATGTAGGATATATATATATATATATATATATATATATATATATATATATATATATATAAAAAACTCTATCTTTAATTGTCTCAAGCTTTGGAGAATGAGAGAGTTTTGTTGGAGAAATAACAAGTGGTGGTGCCACCTCAATGCATGGCTTCATATTTACCATCTTTTTTGCCATTTTCACCTTATATGTCATGTAAGAGATATTGATCAATTTTGAAGATATTGAGTACTGTTCTGCCTGTGCTTTTTAGTAAATAAGAAAGAAAATGATAAAGTTGGAGGGTTTAAATACGGTTGGAAACTATTATAGATTTTTGAATGAGAAAATATCATAACACAATGGAAGTGAATGACCGGCACTATACAACTCCACGTATATAGAATGTCATAAATGAATCCAAAAGCAAATAGGTGCCACTAAAAAGAGAAAGCTTGGCTTGTTCTGAAATCTGAATTATTGGAGCGATACACATCATCAATTTCCTTTTTATGTTTTATAGGTGTCCGCTACAAAAACATTTTTTATTAAAATCGATTTCATACTCAGGACTCAAATCTAAATCTCTAATTAAATAAAATATTGGATTCGGATTCAAAAACAGTCACTTCCTATTAAAGACGACTTTATACTCAAGACTTGAATTTGAGACATGTGGTTAAATAGGATGTTGGTTTTGGATCTAAAAACACCCACTTCCTACTCCTACATCTTTTCGACTTTCAAATCTTTTTATATAAAATTTCAATTATTATCAAGAATTTTGATCCAATAAAGTATCTAAACTGTACATAATTTTGATTCATTGTTTACTCTGTCAAACTATTTTATATATCAATCATATTTTTAATGCTTGGTTTCTACTATCACAATATAATGCTTCTACATATTTAACATTTCATATATCTTGGCGTTTCCTCTTCTAAATAAATTCGCACTTCCAAAATATCTTTTTCAGTCATTGTACTTTCCCTTTATTTGCGTATTCATATTAGATAGTTGAACTGTTTCTATTTTTTTTTTTTTTTCCAACAAAGAAAATAACATTCAGGGCTCAAATTCCACTATTATTAATCAATAGCGTTTTGTTGCCATTTGGCAGCGGAAGGCAAATATCTTAAGACTGATGTTTGGTGCCGTCTATTGTCAGGATCGAAATAATCAGGTGTCATGCAGAAGTTAGTAAGCAAATATTGAACAACGATAAATCATACAATAAAAGAGAAATATAAAAGAGACACAAACATTTAATGAGGTTTGATCAACTGACCTACGTCTACCGGTGGAAATGAGCAATCCATTATATAAACGAGAGTACAAAATATCGAGAGAACAACATCACGAAGAGGCAAACACAAGTGACACACTAACACTTGTCCCATAAAGTTCTCCCCCTAAACACGACTCTCAAACCCCATGTGGCTACATTGTGGATGCTACTCAATAAGAAGGACGGATCATCAATTTATACAAGTCTTTTCCTCCAAGAAAAGGGACTAGCCAAATATGGGAGATTTATAATTTCCTTCTACCAGACGGAAAATCCAATTATGGTAAACATGTTGCCCTTTCCTTCAAGAGATAGAAAAACCAAATATGTTAAGAAAATTAGGACAACGCCTAACAATTCTTCCCCTTGGCCTGAATTTTATGACGAAATTAACTTGATCCACCTTCTTCATATAATCTTCAACAAGTCGCATCTCCAAATCTCCACCATAAAGTTTGTCTCAACGTGTGTAGCACTCCGGTCAAATTTCTCAAACAATAATCATGATTACCGTCAAATAGGTTGCGGCTAGAACTTATGTTACACCCCATGTTTTCGTACGTGAGAGTAAGTTGTAAGTCAATTGATGTAAGCTAAGAAATGAGACCGTCTTTGAAAGTACATAAAGTAAGTTAATCATGTTACCTTGCAGGTTACAAATCTTTAAAATCATGGATAACAAGTACCAAGAGGTTCGAAAGGCTTAGAAGCTAAACAAACTGAAGAAAATAAGTTTCGTCGAATGTCGACAAGTTGGAAATGTTATAACATGTATTTTTGGGGTGATACTAAGATGCTTAACATGATAAGGAGGTTATGTTATGAGTTGTTTTAGTCGTATGATAGTCGTGTATTATGTTTTGAAGTCAAGCGAGTTGTGGAATAAAAGTTGGCAAATGTCATCATAAGTTATATTCATAAATGTGTTGAAAATTAGGTCAAATGTAGTTGAGTGTTTCTCCCAATATAATTTGAATTACGCGATGATCCACCTACCAGATTGAATATCTATGAGTCTAGTTTCTAACTCATTAAACTGTTTGTCGTTACAACATTTGAATAGAGAGATATTCACGTTTTTGTGAGACTGCGCAAGCAGCTCCCAAATGGACCCACTTAGGCGGTGGACGACCCTTGAACATTTTAAAGGGTTGGACGACTCATTTTTGGTCATTTTCGACCAAGGACAGTTCCTAAACTCTTTCAACACTTCCCTAACAGATCTCCAAGTCTCCAAGTCGAATCCAAGGTGGTTTTACCTATATTTAGTCTCAAAAGTTAGCTTAAGTGAAGAAAAAAGCCCCCATGGTGTTGTGATGTATTTAAGGGTGCTTGTAAGCTAAGGGAAGCTTTGATTCGAGTTTTTTCAGATTATTTAAGGTATGTATAACACCTTATTTCTTGGAATTAAGCTTATATATGTGACGACCCAAAGGGTCATCATCTGTTTTCTCTTTCATCCCGTGCTTCTGAGGCTTTGAAAACCTCACTTTTACTTGCCTCGATTTGCGTACGCAATCCGGGAGCGTAGCCGGAAATCTTAAATATGAATTCTGTATAAAAATTGATGATTTTTTATATTAATATGATTAAATTTGACTTTGGTCAATATTTTGAGTAAACGGACCCGGACCCGTGATTTGATGGTCCCGGAGGGTCCGTAGAAAAATATGAGATTCGGGCATATGCCCGGAGTCGAATTCCGAGGTCGAGAGCCCGAGAAATAAATTTTTCTATGAAATTATTTATTTGGAATTAATATGGAAATTTGAAAAGGAAATTGATTAGAACGTGTTGGTATCGGGCCCGTATTTTGGTTCCAGCGCCCGGTACAGGTCTTATATGTGGTTTAAGCGCTTTCTGTGAAATTAGGTTGGAATCGGACGTCATTTGACGTGTTTGGGACCTAAATATCTAAAAATGAAAGTTTATGAAGTTTGATGAAAAAGTTATAATTTTGAGGTTTGATTCCTCGTTTTTGATGTTATTTTGGCGATTTGATCGCACTGTTAAGTTCGTTGTATGTTTTTGAGATTATATGTATGTTCGGTTTGGAGCCCCAATGGCTCGGGTGAGTTTTGAGTAGGTCCCGGGAGGTTTTAGACTTAAAAGTATCAGGTGTTGCAGGCCCCCAGCGCGGCCGCGGTCATTTCCGCGCGGTCCGCGCTGGCAGCCGCGCGGTCCGCGGTGCACTATTGCGCGGTCCGCGTGGCTGCGTTCAGAAGGCCAATGACTCCCAATTCAACCCGCGCGACCGCGTGCCATATCAGCACGGTCCGCGCTGGAAGATTAGAGAGGGGCCTTGGGATTTCATTCAACCAGCGCGGCCGCGCACCAAATCAGTGCGGTTCGCGCTGGGTAGGTTCAGAGAGTGGTTTCCCCACCCTTCCTCGGCGCGGCCGCGGCTCATTTTTGTGCGGTCCATGCCGGGTCTTCAGTACAGTATATAAAGTCGGGATTTTCAGTCATTCTTCACTTTTTTCATAACCCAAAACATAAGAGGCGATTTTCCAAACGATTCTACTTCTTCAAAACGATTGGTAAGTGATTTCTAACTGATTTTCTATACTCCTTAACATCCGTAAACATAATTTAAACTTCAAAACAAGGATTTTAATGGGGGAATTTGCGAATTTAGGGTAGAACTAGGGTTCCTAAATTTGGGGGTTTTGGACCTCAATTTGAGGTCCGATTCCAAAATAACTTATATATCTGAATTCATGGGGGTATGGGTAATCGGGTTTTGGTTCGAACCTCGGGTTTTGACCACGTGGGCCCGGGGGCATTTTGGGAATTTTTTAACAAACTTTGGGAAATTCATTTTCATGCATTCAAATTGATTCAAGTAGCATTTGTTAATACATTCAAGTAATTTGTGATTAGATTCGAGCGGTTTGGTGGTGAATTCGAGGGGTAAAGCTATACTAGAGGATTGAGTTGAGTTTGGAGCATTCGAGGTAAGTGTTTGGTCTAACTTTGGCTTGAGGGAATAGGAGTAGAGTCTTATTTTCTAATTGCTATTTGTCGAGTACGGTGTATAGGCATGGTGACGAGTATCCATACACTGGTGTCGAGCATGACCGTGTGTCCTGAATTGCTATATTATCTTGTTCCCTTGCCGGGATAGTTTATTATATTATCTTGTTCCCTTGACGGGATAGTTTATTATAACATCTTTCTCCCTTGCTGGGATTATTTTGTGTATTGTGTTGAAAGAAATGGGATCGTGTGGCACGCCGACCACGAGATAGTATGAAATGGGATCGAGTGGTACGCCTACCGCGTGATACTATGAAATGGGAGCGAGTGGTACGCCTACCACGTGATACTATGAAATGGGAGCGAGTGGTACGCCTACCACGTGATACTATGAAATGGGAGCGAGTGGTACGCCTACCACGTGATATTATGAAATGGGAGCGAGTGGTATGCCTACCACATGATATCATGAAATGGGATCGAGTGGTACGCCTACCACGTGATATTATGAGAAATGGGATCGAGTTGCACGCCTGCAACGAGAGGAAATTGAAACAAGTGAAAGTGGTTTGTTTTCCCTTATTCTGTGTTAGAAGAAATCAGATGTAGTTTCTTTTGTTATTCCTGATATTCCGTTTTATCTGCTACCCCATAAGCATGTTCCCCTCCCAGTTTTAATTGTTTACCTTTCGCTATTTTTTTGTTGTACTTGTATATATATATCTGCACAAGTTCATCTGGTAGTTTGGTCTAGCCTCGTCACTACTTCGCCGTGGTTAGGCCAGGCACTTACCAGCACATGGGGTCGATTGTGCTGATGCTACACTCTGTGCATCTTTTTGCACAGATCCAGGTGTTGGAGCAGCATTTGAGTAGCAGTAGCATTCTGGGAGTGAGCTTTCAACCCAGGGACATTCGAGGTAGCCTTGCTGACGTCCGCAGGCCTGGAGTCCCTTTCTATCTTATTCAGTTTGTTATCATTTGTACCGAGGCAGACAGTGTTATGTTTCATTCAAACCTTGTATTTAGTATTCTCTAGACGTTCGTGAGTATTGTGACACCAGTCTTGGGTAGAGGGTTTTGTTAAACTTCCGCATTTCCTTCAGTTAATTATATTTGAGACTTCCGCTTTATCATATTATGCTTTGTTTTCATTAAATGGACGATAATTGCTAAAAGAAGAAAATTAAGTTGGCTTGCCTAGCTCCTATTAGTAGGCGCCATCACGACTCCCGAGGGTGAGAAATCCGGGTCGTGACAATATATGTGTTGGTTAAGTTACTTGGATGAAGAATTACAAGATAGAACTTGAAGTTGTATAAGAAGTTGGTGTCTCTTATTGGACTATTTTGGAGACGTGTATATGACTTCATATGGCTGGAAATCGTGGGGATTAGCTTGGTTATAATGTTCTTATTGTTTTTATGCTTGACAATATATTAATTATGTTGATGATGTCATAAATAGGAGAAGAAGCAATCACACAATACCTAGAAGTTGTCCATGTTGTTGTTATATCTTGTTGGTTGTTTAATGTTATTTTGATTCTAATCCAAGCTTGCCGCTTGTCGTGTGAAATGGTAGTTTCTTTGGTGACATTTGTGCAATTGTTGTTGTGTAGATTAATTGGTGTTGTTGGGTGTGTTGTGGTGCTGAAGGTATATAGTTGAAGGTAGTATGTGTTCTTGTTGTTTTGATGGACTTGGGGAAAGCAAGGAAGACATGGAGATGATGTCTGTTTTAATATAAAATAAGCTTGTTGTTCGTTGTACGATAGTTGCATCATGCGTAGCTTAATGATAATATTATTATCATTTTTGTAGATTAAAGTGCGACGAGATGAGTTCAACGTGGTCATTGGAAAAACTGTGATAAGTTATGTTAAGTCTATCCCTTCTTTCCTTTTGCCATGATCCATATGATATAAACTAAATGAGCAAACGTGGAATTTTTACAAATAACTCTATTCTTATAAGTACTAGGGTGCCTATGTTCTTGATTCCATGTGTCCTATTATTATATCGTATGTTCATGGGTCTCAGAAAATACATAAGTTGATAACGTTTATTTTATGATATTAACCAAAGGCATATTGATCTTATGATGTTTCGATAGATCTTATTGATTTCCTTCATTATGCATTGCATTCATTTATACATGTACATTGACCCATGACAAGATGGCACTATATACACGTATATTATATGTATATGGGGTATGGGGAAAGGTTACAGCGTTATATATGCACCACCACATGATGAGTTGGTATACGTTGGTGATTTCGCCCACCGAGGCAGATATGATATGATGAGATGCCCTCAGAGGCTTGAGGATGTGGTGTATACATATACCTATGCATGATATGACATTTATATGCATATACATGACACTATAAAAGTTTCATGATTTCCTGAGCTATTCAAACTTACTGGTTGAGTCCTATACTCTATGTTTCCTTCATGTGTTTTATATACTCCTTTCATACTCAATACTTTATTTGTGCTGACGTCCCTTTTTTTCGGGGACGCTGCGTTTCATGCCTGCAGGTCCCGATAGATATGTTGACAGTCCTCCTAGTAGGCTATTAGCTCAGCAGAAGGTGTTGGTACACTCCACTTACTTCGGAGTTTCCTATTTGGTCAGTATGCTTTGGACATGTATTGATTGATATGGCGGGATCATGTCCTGATCTTTATGATGTTTATGTACTCTTAGAGGCTTGTAGACAGATGTCATATATATGGATGATTGTATGGCCTTGTAGGCTTATATTTTGAGTGTACAGATGATCATTTCGGTCTTATAGGCCCGTATGTCATATGTATAAATTTGTATACCATGTTGGGTCGTCCTATGTTGAGTATCCTCTTATGTTTAATTCTAGTTATCTCACGATGGCCTTTCCGGCTCATTTACCCATGATAGTATGATAAGAAGGATACGTTACGTTGGTTCTCGATTGAGTTAGCCACCGGGTGCCCGTCACAGCCCTTGGGTTTGGGTCGTGACAATTTAACCCCCCCCCCCCCCCAGATGAACATGTCTCAAACCTTGCTCTGATACCAATTGTTAGGATCAAAATAATCGGGTGTCATGCGGAAGCTAGTAAGCAAATCTTGAGCACGATAAATTATACAACAAAAGAGAAATATATCAAAAGAGACACAAATATTTAACGTGGTTCGGTCAACTGATCTACATCCAGAAATGGAGATGAGAAATCCACTATACATAAGAGAGTACAAAATATCAAGAGAACAACCTCACGAAGAGGCAAACACAAGTGACACTCTAACACTTGTCCCGTAAAGTTCTCCCCAACACGACTCTCAAACCATATGACTACGTTTTGGATGCTACTCGATGAGAAGGAAGTATCCTGAATTTATAGAAGTCCAAATATTTTCCTCCAAGAAAAGGGACTAACCAAATATGGGAGATTTATAATTTTCTTCTACAAGAAGGAAAACCCAACTATGATAAACATGTTGCCTTTAACTTCAAGAGATAGGAAAACCAAATTTATTTTAAAAAAAATAGGACAACGCCTAACATCTATTTCCTAAAAAGGAGTCAAATGATTGAAATTAAACCATGAATGGACACGTATAAGCAAGACAATTCAAAAACTTTCAAAGAATCCTCAAAAACCTTTTATATTGATGGAAAAAAGGCCTCCTGGCCACCTAAACTTGCACTCATTTGTCATCCCGATATAAACTTACAATATTTTCATTTCAACAGTTAAACTCAACCATCTAAATATTGATAGCCACCTCTGACCGTTGACCGTGATTATGTTGCAATGACAAACAGTGTGAGACTCACTTATTATGTGGCAGACACAACTTATATGAGACTCTTTTGGAACTTTGCCACGTGGATTTTGGCTCCCATTTTCCGTAAAAATTTGCCTACTCCCTGCCCTTGCCCTTTTATTCCCTCCTATTCCAAATTTTTGCAACTCCTTAACTCAATGTTCCATCTACCAGACTTCATTGTTTTCTATTCATTCTCTAATTTTCCAAAGACACTCAAAAGTCAAGCGCATAAAACACTTTAAAAAAAAAATCAGAAAGGAAAAAAAATTAAAGCACCAATAATGAATATACTTATGTTTTAGCACTGTCCATGAAACGAACAAATGCAGACACAACATCTATCATCTTTATTTTCTTCCTGTTTCCCTATGTTTTTTGGTTCTAATTCCTCTTTCCTCTTTCTCTCTATGGAAATAATGAAAAGGTGTAGAACAATACATCTGAAAAAATTTCAAATAAGATTGGTAGAGTATTAAAAAGCTATATTTTGTTTTAATTTTGATTTCACTGTTAGGAAGAGCTAGAGTAAAAAAATTAGATTTTTTCTCTCAACAAACATCTTTTTTTCTAAAATAATTCTGCAGCAATTTGACTTTATTTGGGTTAAGTTTCTCAAAACCTAGGCGAGAGAGACCGCAAGATCCCAACTAAAATAAAAATACATAAGTAGCCATGGAATGTGGAGCTCACTGCTACAGACCCATCGAACAGGTCTGTTGGGAAGAGGAAGATGAAGTGTTAAGAAAAAAGAAAAGAACTAAGAAAGAGAAAAAGGGTGGATTATTTGCCTAAGAAATTACATCGAAGGAGAAGAAGTTAAATAAATGGCCCACAATTTACACACGTCACTAAATAAGAGCCTCATACAAGTATTACATGGCATATGAGACTCAAACTAAAATTTCTCGGGCAAAACGGGTGAAGAAGACGCAGATTTACAACAGAACCGGGGTCCACGCAAATATAAATGTCTAAATTTATTTTAAAATTAATATATGGCAGCTAAAACAGTAACATGTCATACATGTCATCACGATTGTAGAACATACTTTGTAAGAGTTGTTTATTAGTTGTGTTTTTATAAAGTGGAAGTATTTGAGTGGGAAAGGTGTAAGTTTATATAAGGGGATGACAAATGGGTGCAAGTTTAGGTGGCCGGTAGGCCTTTGCCTATATTGAATGAACTAGTTAAAATTTTATGCATTTATTGTGTAGAATTATATAAGTAATTTGTTTCAACAGATTATTCATGTCTAGCTTTTTTAAGTTATCAACTTACGGATTGTGATGACCCAAAAGGTCATCTTCTGTTTTAGAATCTGATTTCGTATTTCGAGGCCTTGAAAACCTTATTTTATCTCTCCTCGATTTGCGTGCGCAGTCCTGGCGTGTATCCGGAAAGTCCTTATGTGAAAACTTTAAGAAAAGGTGATTAAAAAGTTAATTTTTGTTGACTTCGGTCAACGTTTTGGGTAAATAGATCCGGATCCGTGTTCCGATGGTCTCGAAGGGTCCGTAATAAAATATGGGACCTGGGTGAATGCCCGGAATTGAATTCCGAGGTCCTTAGCCCGAGAAATGAATTTTTGAAGAAAATTGATAAGACTTAAAATGTAACAATTTAAAAGATTTGATCTTGTTGGTATCGGGCCCGTATTTTGGTTTCAGTGTCCAGTATAGGTCCGTTATGATATTTAAACCTTATCTGTGAAATTTGATAAAAAAAAGCGATTTGACGTGATTCGGACCTTTGGTTGAGAAAATAGAAAGTTTAAAACTATCTTGAAAATTTCATGTGTTTTGGTGTTGAATTTATAGTTCCAGGTGTTATATTGAAGATTTGATCGCATGAGCAAGTTCGTATGATGTTTTAAGACTTGTGTGCATGTTTGGTTTGGAGCCCCGAGGGCTCGAGTGAGTTTTGGATAGGCTACGGAGTGATTTGGACTTGAGGAATTTTGCTGGTGTGCTTCAGGTCTGCAGAAGCGATCAGAAGGCTGGGAAGGGGACCTTCAAATTTGCGAAGTTCAGCGTCGCAATTGCGATGAGAATAGGCCGCATTTACGAACACTTGTTCGCATTTGCGATGCTAGCAAGCCAGGACGATCTTCGCATTTGCAAAGTAAAGTCCGCATTTGCGAACCCGTGATCGCAAATGCGATACCTGCAACTGTTCAAAATAATTTTTGGACGGAATTTTTTATTCATTCTCCCATTTTTTAAAACCTAAACTTCAAGAGCCGATTTTCCTAGGGCAAGTTCTTTCCCAAATCATAGGTAAATGATTCTTGACTTATTTCCTTCAATCTATTTTATCTTTTTACAAGATTTCATCCTAGAATCTAGGGTTTTTCATGGTGGAATGGGGTGTTTTTAAGTAGAACGTAGGAATTTCAAAATTTGGGGATTTGGACCTCAATTTGAGGTCGGATTCCAGAACCAATTGTATATTCGGGCTCGGATTCCCTATTAAATGGCTATATTAATTGTTTCAAAGGTTGAATCTCAGAAATAGGTGCATTCATTGGTTAATTCTTGCTAATGTCAGTTTCAATTGTTCAAATGTTGGGACATTTCTGATTCCATTTCAATGTTAAACCTATTTAGGTTGTAGGAAATTGATGCCATTTGATTTTGGTTGCCTATTGATTCTGTTTTAGAGAGTTGTTTGCCTTGGTTTGTAAATGTCCAAAACTATTAGGGTGGTTAATTGAACAACTAAGAACTTAGGGGGTAATTTGAGAGTTTAGAAATGGGATTTTCAGATAAGGATTGGTATAGGAAGTTTCTAGAACCTGGGGCAGCTGTCCCCATTTGGTTAGCACAAAAATGATGAGCTAATAAGGGACAGCCAGCTGTCCAGGTGGTTACAAAAGATGCCCTGCAGGCTGGGAATAATTCCCAAGGCTGTTTTTGAGCACATGGCCTTAGAGGCCTATAAAAGGGCGCCCTTCCTTCACTCTAAAAGAAGATTTTCAAGCATCATTCTCTGCAAAAAGGGTTCTGCATTGTTAGCTAAAAACTTTTCTGATTTTCACAAGAAAACTAGACGAAATTCTTCGAAATTTTCGAACTCCAAAGGGGCTGAAGCATGGTTTAAATTCTGGAAGTTGTGGTTGCTGTTATTGTGCTATTTTTGCTCACTTTGTGGCTGAAATTCTCACATTTTCGTTTTGCCTTTGATATCCAGGTACATTCATGAACTGCTGAAAAGCAAATGAAGATGTACAACATGTTTCACTTGTTTTTTTTTGTAATAATAAGTAAATGTCAATGTTATAATTATCATATGAATGTTTAGTTGCAGTTTATTTGGTTGGCATTATGTTTTGTATAAATATTCTGAAATTTGGATGTTCTAGGCTCTTGGTTAGTCATTTGTAAGAGTGTTTAAGTTAGTTTGGTCATTTCATGTGCAGCTTGATAGTCTTGAGATTGTTCGAAATCTGTAATGGCTTTTACTCTCATTAAGAGTTGCTGGGTTGTAGGAGCACCTGTATAGTGGATTCATAGTTAATTGATTAGCCATGTTTGCAGCCATGATTTTAATTGTAACATCTTTCTGTTTTCTTTTTTTTTTTGAAAAAGATTGAAATTAGTTGGAACTCCATCTTCTAGGCCCAATATGTGATAATTTTTAATGCAATTACTTAACTAGTATAAATGTCTCGTACACTGTTTCGGCATGATATTTTTTTATAGTTTGGTGTTATGTGTTGGTTGCAGCATGTATTGATATGATTAGAATATTTAAGAGACCGGTATATTCAGGGTCTTATTATAGGCCTTATGTAATCCCAAATGACGCGATGCAGTTGAGACCAGACCTCATGGGGGTCTGGGGGTCGGTTCAGTGAGCTTTACGTGTGGGTTTGGTTTAAGCCCAATTCCCATTAGCCCCATTTATTTCTGCCGTCTCTGTAGTAATTTGGGCCTGTATTTGGTTTGCTTTCACCCAAAATAATCAAAGGGCCAACACATGTACTCCAAACCTTTTTTTTTTTACTATTAGCTCAAACCTTTTTTTAAATAAGAACATCCGTAAGCCATTTTAATTAAGTATAATTCTTGTAAATGGAGTGAGGTGTGCCATCTTCATTAAATCACTTATGGCCCTCACAAATGTCATAACTAGTTTTAAAAAATGAACATTCGTAGAAAAGCCTTTAGGCGCGATTCAACTGACAATTGTGATTGTGTACACGTTCGCGTTACATAATTACGATTCTAAAAAACTAATTCGGAGTATGCATTCGCGCAACTTCGATCAAACTTTCTCAATAATATTTTGTTATTAATATAGTCCTCATTAAGTGTAGTTCTTTAGGCCGAGGTGTGCCATCCATAATTGAATCCTTATGACCCTCGTGTTAATAACTGAGATATTAAAAATGATATTCGTAGTTTGCTTTAGGCACATTTAATATACCATCGTGGTTGTGTACACGTTCGCGTGACATAATTACGATTCTAAAAATAAAACCGGAGTATGCGTTCGCGCAACTTCGGCCAAACTTTCTTAATAATAATAAAAGTGTTATTAATTGTGGACACGTTCGCGTGACATAATTTTGACGCACCAAACAAATGGGTACACGTACGCGTGACCAGTTTGTTAATTAAAAAGGCAAATACACATAGATTCTAAAATCAGTAATTAAACAATTTGATTAAGCCAAGTATGATCAAAGCGACTGTGCTGGAACCATGGAACTCGGGAGTGCCTAACACCTTCTCCCGGATTAACAGAATTTCTTACCCGGATTTCTGTGTTTCGCAGACATAAACAGAGTCAAATCTCCTCGATTCGGGATCCTAAACCGGTGACTTGGGACACCATAAACTATCCCAAGTGACGACTTTGATCTTAAATAATAATCCCGTTTTAATTATCACTTAAATTGGAAAAAACTCCCTTAATATCCCCTTCCGGGGTAGGAAAAAGAAGGTGTGACAAGGGTCAGTATAAACATACACCGTTGAACGCAAAGAAATCATTTGAAATTTTGTATAGTCAATGGTGGGTATAACACTAAATTGAGGGGAAAAGAATTCCAAGCTTAGGCATAAATGGTGATAAATTGTGATTGCAGATGCCACTACTTAAAAGAGAAAAGTTCATTGCTCTTTCAACTTTTTTCAGATTTTTACCTTGATATTTAATATGTATCTCACATTCTCACTGGTTAAGAAATTCAAACTAACCCTTCAATCGGCACCGTGTACTGGAAAAAATTAAATTAATATATCAAATTAATTATGGGGTGACATGTCGTGATACGTGGATTGATAAAGGAATGCCAATTGGCGAAGAGTAGATGAAGAGGCACGAGCTTTAGCAGGCATGGGCAAAAATTCAAGAAAGCCAAAAGGGATAGGTGCTCGAACCTCTTGATATTCTGAAGAGGCATCAGAAGAATGAACCTAAATCACAAAAAGGGTATAGATACGTATTATTGGAAATTAATAGGCATTAATTACAGAAAACGTTATAGAATCTGTACTAAATCAGTTACGATTACCAATTATAACGTTACATTAAATGCCATTGATTGTCCATAAAAACTCCATTATGAGAGGAGAAAAACGTATTACTTAGAAATAGCTATAAAAGGTGAGGAATGAATTTTTGTAAAGACACGAAATACTATTGAAATATACTGATTTACTTTGCTTTCTATTCAACTATTATTTACATTAATTATTCCTATTTCTACTTGATAATCAGTAACCCGAGTTCTTCTAAAATAAAGCGTTGACCGAAATCCCAATTTTTGGTTAAATAAATTGGTTCTGTTACCGAGAATCTGATAATTTATTCCTTCCTAAATTAACCTTTTTGTCAAATCAATCATGTCAAATGTCAATGACAACAATCAAAGAGACCGTCAACTCCAGAATCTGCAAGGTGATGGAACCCCGATCCCTTCCCCACAAAGTTCTCCTCGACAATCTCGATGGATCTCAATCAAATGCAAATGATCAATTAAAAATGATGAGGCTATCAAGGAAGCTTTGCAAAAGTTAATCGCTCAACAGGTCAGCAAAGCTCTTGAGGCTTTCGCTAACCAGCTACCAGTTGTGCCACCAACATCAATTCCAAACAACAAAACCTTGAAAAATCCTGCTTAGGACTCGTTAACTCAGGCAGCGGGGGAACTCCTAGTGAATCTCATGATGGAGGGTCGGGTAACGCAACTAATTCTGATTTACAAAATTTAGTAGTAACTTTGCGGAAACAGCTCAAGGAACAAAGCGATCGCATAGAGCAAATACCTGGAGTACCGCCGGTAATCAAAGGGATAGATATGGACAAATACTCACAACAACCTTGGAAGCCAAGTGCTGCTCCTTTACCAATTCCGAAGAAATTTAAGATGCCCGATATCCCAAAATATGATGGTACCACCGATCCACGAGATCACGTAACTGCTTTCACAACTGGTGTAAAAGGAACCGACTTGACCAAGCAGGAAATTGAATCAGTTTTGGTCAAAAAGTTCGGAGAAACACTTACTAAGGGAGCATTAACATGGTACTCTCTTTTACCTGAAAATTCTATAGATTCTTTTGCTGAACTTGCAGATTCATTCATCAAAGCACACTCGGGAGCTCAAAAAGTTGAGAAAAGAATGGAGGACATCTTTAAAATAAAGCAAGGAGATACGGAGCTGCTCAGGAAATTCGTAGACAGGTTCCAGCGTGAAAGGATGATGTTGCCACGTGTACCTAATAACTGGGCAGCGATGGCATTCGCCAGCAATCTAAACGAAAAGCGTTCAGAAGCCACGAGGAGACTCAAAGAAAGCCTACGTGAATTTCCAGCTACAACTTGGAATGATGTTTATAACAGATACAGCACGAAGCTGCAGATAGAAGAGGATACCATCATTCAATCTCAAAGGGATGAAAAGATAAGTTCAAGGCAAGTTGAAACTGAAAAAAGGTCCGGTAAAAACAGGTATGAACCTTACATGGGACCGGCCGTAAGAGACTCTCGATCAAAACAGGATAACTTCAGGTACGATCATAGATCAAGAGATAAGGATTCGGGTTCATCATCAAGGTTCGAGAAAGAACGAAACGCACGTGAAACGCATGGTGATGATAGAAGCTCTAAGGTGAAGATCGGCGGTTACAGTTTAAATGTAAGCACGTCCGAATTGGTGTCTATTTTGAGGAGCATGGGCGACAAGGTACGCTGGCCAAAAGAAATGAGATCAAATCCAAACAGGCAAAATCCTGATTATTGGTGCGAGTTTCACCATGATCACGGTCACAAAACGGCGGATTGTAGATTGCTGCAGGGTGAAGTTGAACATTTATTGAAGCAAGGGTATCTAACTGAATTATTTAGTGAAAAAGTAAAGCAGGCATATATGAAAAACATACAGGAGCCACCAAAACCCCCTTCACCAAAAAGGATTGTTAATGTCATAAGTGGGGGAGAAGAAATCAATGGAGTAACAGCAGCCAAGAAAGTTTCAAAAATTACAGTCACATATGGGAAGCGAGTTCGACGTGTTTTGGAAGAAGAAAGTATTATATTTGATGATGCAGATGCAGATGGCGTACTAACCCACACAATGATGCACTGGTAATATCTTTACTTTTACATGACATTAATGTGAAACGAGTTTTGATTGATCCAGGTAGCTCTGTGAATATCATTCTTTTAAGAGTGGTAAACAAAATGCAAACTGAAGATAAGTTGATACCCAAGGCGCACACCTTATCTGGTTTTGACAACTCAAGTGTTGTAACAAAAGAGGAGATAATACTCACCACATTCGCAGAAGGAGTTGTCAAGGATACGAAATTTCAGGTGGTTGAGATGGACATGGCTTACAATATGATTCTCGAAAGACCATGGATTCACGAAATGGATGTTGTGCCATCTACCCTGCACCAAGTTATTAAATTCCCTTTACAATGGGGAATACGACAAATTTGCGGTGACCAGCAAGCGTCTAGGAGCATCAATTCCGTAGCAGATTCAAGCGAAAAAAATGATGAAAAATAGCAATTACAGAATTCAGTTGAGGATGATGCAACACAAATCTCAACTGAACACGGGAAAACAGATGTAGACTCAAGGCCCGATACCATCCAAGAGCCAGAGGAAAACGAAAACATCAAAACAACGATTGAAGAATTGGAAGCCGTAGTACTATTCGCATCCTGGCGTGAAAGGAAAGTCTACCTTGAGGCTAACCTCAGCCAGGAAATGAAAGGTAAGTTGACTGAATTTTTGAAAGCTAATGTGGATTGTTTTGCCTGGTCCCATTCTGTTATGACAAGGATACCGCCGAAAGTGATGACCCACAAGTTAAATGAAGATCCATCATATCCACCTGTCAAACAAAAGAAAAGAAAGCAAGGATATTTCAAAAATCAGGTGATTCAAGATGAGGTACAAAAGCTTTTAAAAATTGGGTCCATCCGCGAGGTAAAAT
>NW_017671239.1:0-1944 GCF_001879085.1 Nicotiana attenuata
TATGATTTGGAGTTTATATCTCAATTTTGAGGGGTTTTGGTGAAGATTAGACTTGGTTTTGACTGAAATTAAGATTGAAACTCGAAGAAGAAGAAGACACATTGCAGAAACTGTAGATAAATTGTAGATAAATTATAGATTATTTGTATTCTGATTGTAGATGCTTTATTTTCTGTTTTCACAAATAAAAAACGGCTAAAACTTCTACAAATCTTCTGAAAATGTAATTATGTCAAAAATCACAATTATGCTACAATTGGATGGGAATTGGGATATAAAAATTCAATGTACCCAGTTTGTAGATATTTTGTAGATAAATTGTAGATTATTTGTATTCTAATTGTAGGTGCTTTGTTTTCTGTTTTCACAAATCAAAAACGACTAAAACTTCTACAAATTTTCTGCAAAAAACGCAATTATATCAAAAATGCCAATTATGCTACAATTGAAATGGGAATTGGGATATTAAAATTCAATGTATCCAGTTTGTAGATATTTTGTAAATAAATTGTAGATTATTTGTATTCTAATTATAGATGCATTGTTTTCTGTTTTCACAAATCTAAAACGACTAAAACTTCTACAAAATCTTCTGCAAAAAACAGTATACAATTTATCTACAATTTCTGCAATATGTCTTCTTCTTCTTCTTTTTTGAGTTTCAATCTGAATTTCAGTCAAAACCAAGTCTAATCTTCACCAAAACCCCTCAAAATTGAGATATAAACTCCAAAATATATTCCCAATTATTTTCAACAACACCTAATCAAAATAAATAGTGATTTTTGAAAATTCAAATTTGAATTCAAAGCTTCAAAGCTTTTTAATGGCTGTCAATGGTGGAATTGCTGCTCTCTTGTCTCTTTGAAGGTTTGTTCTTCTTCATTGAGAAAATTTGAAGCTGAAGGTAAATGTGTGTATGAACTTTGAAGATTTGACTTCAATTTTGATGAACTTTGTTGTTCTTCTTTGATGAACTTCAACTGGAGTAAAATGGGGAACCAACATTGTTGAAGGGTTTCTTCAATTTTCTGTGAATTTAGAGGGAGAATTTGGTTTCAGAAGATGGAAAATGGTAAAAGAACGTGGGTATGGGTAAAACGTGGGTGGGACTGAGGGGTTAGGAGAGAGAAACGTGCAGATTCCTTAAGGAGTAAAATATGTATAATTAATTATGATATAGAATTGGTAATTTGGTATACTAATATAATTAAGTTAAACCTTAAACATTGAGGGTAATAAGGTTTCCTATGTGGCATAGGAATGTAAAAATCTCTTATTTTAAAAAATGTTTAGCTATAACAGTTGTGATGTATAGTATCTATACTATATTAAAAGCACGAAGCCCCTTAGTGAAATGTCGTTCGCCTTTTTTACCCTTTAAAAGTAGATTTCACATTGGATAAAATAGTCATTTAATTAATTCCCTAATATTTAGAACTTTAAAATTGACTAAAATTCTAATTATTAATCTTTCCTTATTTGAGGTAGATAAGAAGTTCTAAATTTTAGGGCTTTAAATCAATTGGTATTTTACCATACATAAATTCTTTCCGTGTTTGAACTCTATAAAATACTTATAAATAAAAAAAAGTAAACTAATATGTGTGCTTTAACGATATTAAAGTAATTAATAGATCATACAACTTTTATGCCTAATATTTAAAAGTTCACGTATTTAGGACTTTAAATAAGTAATATAAATTTTCCATGTTTAGTTCTTGTAGAAGTTGAAAAATGTCAACCACGAAAGATGAGTAAAAGTACTATTTTTGCAAATTTTGTTCTTGTAAAAATTATAAAAAAATCAACCACGAGATCTTGAAATATATAACAAGAAAACTTTATCATGGATAAAAGGTGCAAATTTATGTGTAAAATAATGGTTAATACTTAAAAGTTATCCCTTTCTTGCTACCAATTTTTTTTTTAAAAATATAACTT
>NW_017671239.1:2233-28146 GCF_001879085.1 Nicotiana attenuata
GAATAGTAGTATTTGGTAACACTCATGATTCTGCAAACACAAATATCCAAAAATAAAAAATAACAAAGTAACCCTTATTGAGATGACGAGCCAATATCAAGAATTTGAATCAATAAAAAATAAATTATTTCCTTATTGAGAACAAAAATTTAAGTTTTTGAATTAACTAATTAACAAAATAACGCCAGCCAATTCTTTTCTAAATAGAAAAAAAATCAAGTTGAAAAAAACTATTAGAGTACACAAAGTTGGTTTAAAAAAAAAAGCAATTTGTGGTTAAAGCAATCAAACAAATAAAACAGAATCGATGATGTACTATTAAGAGCCAAATTAAAATAATACAAACTTGAAGTAATAAGGATGAAACAATAGAATATAATTTATTTATTTTTCATTTATTTTTTCTCTCCTTTTGCTTTTGTTACAATAGATGACAGCTCCATATATCTTTGACATTATCGTTAGAGAATTTTGTATTTTTATTTTCTTGATCAAGACCGTTAACGCTCACCATATCTCTCTTCAATCATGATAAATATTATGAGAATTCTTTTATTTTTTAAAATACTTTTATCGTCTTTGTAAGTTTAGAATATATTGGATGCAATTAATATGTCAAGGTATAACATTATTTTTGTTAGCATTTAAGAAATTGTTGCACTTATTTTAGCAGCAACTGCTATTTTCAATAATTTGTGTTTCTTATGTATTCTCTCTTTGTCAGATTATCTGTTATGTTTCTCTTTTACGCCCTTTAAGAAACATTACTTAGGTGGGGGATTGGAGTATGTTACCCTTATTTATGTCTTAAAATATAGTCTCTCTTCATGAAATATTTTTTTTATTTATGTGTTATCTCCATCGTCAAGAATACTTATTATTAAGGGTAAATGAAAAAATATAATTTATTTTATCTTGAACTTCTAAAATGACAAATAATTTGAGACAATTATTCTTAGAAAGCACGACAAATAATTTGAGACGGAGGTAGTATATTTTTATTGATTAGCGCGAGCCACACGTGCAACGCACGTACACAAAAACTAGTTATTTTAAACACATTTAACCGTTGATCAAGCTTGTGTCGTATTAATATAGTTAAGTTGGATAAAATTCATGATTTATAGCACATAAAGAGCATGAATAGAGAGTGATTTTGATTAGAGGAAAAGGTCAAAGTTGTCTATTACTATCTGAATTTCTCAATTTTTCCCTCATTACACTATTTTGTCAATTCATATCTTTTGCCGTTAACAAATTGTCTCGTACCTTTCCTTGTCATTCATGGAGTACTAACAAATTGGTGAGTTCCATGTATCCAAATTCTTCAAGAAAAATATCGAAATTTGCTCCTTTACTTTTAAATTTGTTTTAAGATTGTGCTCAAGTTGGAGTCTCATTAGTGATCAAGGAAAAAGGAGATCTTTTTGTAGTGACATAGGTAATATGAGACCAAAAATCTAAAGAGGGACAAAGTTGCTCAATTTCGAATTCCAAACGGACAAATATGGCCCTTTATTTTTTGTTAGAAAAGCGGCTAAAATAAGAAAAGGAAAAGGAAAAAATTAAAGTAAAAGGATAACACCTCCATTCCCGTCTTCAAATTCTCTCTTCCCCATACCCCTTTCCCTGGAGTGTTGGTTGGAAGAGGGGAAGCAATAACAGAAGCAAGAGTTTGAAACGAGCAAAATGAGTGAAGAACAAAGGGTTAGCTTTTAGTGAGAACATTGTGTAAACTCTCACTTGTATTTTATATGCTAAAAGAGAAGACACCAGCACAATTGTTGGACTAGAAAAGCGTTAAAGATAAAAATTTCAAACAGAAAACATATGACAGAATACCAAAGCTCAAAAAAGCTACAAGAAATAGATAACATTTTTCCAAAACCTAAATAAAAACTCCACCTCTTTAGATTCGAGTCTGCAAGCTGACATTACTTTTCTTCGATTTAACTCAATACAAGAAACCACTATCATCGAAAAAGTAGAAGATGGTTCTTTCTAAGTGACGTGCACAACCATTTCCAATAATGAAAGCGAAGTACAAGCATCATCTTGAGGACGAAGTGCTGGTGAAAAAAAAAATTGGCGAGGTTCCAAATAAAGTGAAAAAAGAAGCGTGACAACGATGAAAATTTCTTAAAAAGAGGACTAGAGGGATTTTGCGAGATGTAAAAAATGGTGGAGCTCATTATTTGTCCAGAGATGTGGGGCATATTTGAGTAGTGGTTGTCTAGTAAAAAAATTATGTAAAGAGAAAATGGAGTATATTTGAATTTTAAAAAAGTAGCTTCGTGATGATGAATGCATATTCTTATCTAATGTGGATAGTTATCCAAATTAATGCAATTGACAGACACACATGGTCAAGTGCCATTGATGTAGTGATTTTAAACAAATTAGTGTCTAGTCAACAACCAGGCGATTACTAAAATGCTAGTCAAGCATCTTCAAATCAATACACCATGTGCCTTCCACAATACACACTCTTCTCAAGCGATACAAGATAGTGCTAGCATCCTCTTAAACATCTGAAACTTCCCATGATGTCTAAAACTCCTAACCTTNGTAAGAATTACAAATTAAATCGAGAATTAGAGATGAGATTAAGATTCTAGCTTGGTTCAAGCATATTATCAAGCACTAAAGGTGCATCATGATCTTAGGTCCCTTTTGGGAGAAATTTTTATCATTTTATACCCCAATTGCTTTCTCTTTAGTTCACGAACTCCCAATACCCTAAGGTTTGATATGCATATAAGGAATCCATTTTTATACTCATGAATCACCTCACTAATTACCCCTTATAGCTAAGAGTAGAAATAAGAGCTAAGGTGATGGAGTCTTACCTCTTGGGATGAAGATCTAGGGGCCTTCACTTGATTATCTTCAAGGATTTAGCAAGATTTTATGGAGTAATTTGATGGGGAGAACTTTCCCTCTCTAAAACCCCTCTCTCTCACTCTAGAAATGCTCAGGAAAATGCTCAAAATGAGCTATAGCACCGAATATATCGATAGGGGGTCGGGTTTAAAAATTAGAAAATTAACCCTCCGATCGGGTTTGCTATAGCAAAACGGACCGCAAAACGAGAATGCTGGCCGCATAATGCACCGCAAAATCGGCGCCCAAAAATGGGCTACACTGGCCCAGTTCGCGACAGAAATGCAACCGCAAAGTCAGAAATGCGACAGGTTTTGCGGTAGCAGATTTGACATAGGATCGCATTTTTCCAGCCTTTGATAATTTGATCATAACGTTGTGTAGGAATGTCCAAATGACGAACGGTTTGAAGTGTTGGAAACTAGACTCGAAGACCTTTCATTTTCATCACATAAAACCTTATACATATTTAGATATGCTCGTTCAAAGTATGGACTAGTGCAAGCTCATTTGGAATTTTAGCCTATTATGAACTTTTCCAATTTTTTCTTAGACTTAGGCCTTTTCTTGGACCCCAAATTACTTACCATAAGACTTATACACATATTTACCAAATTTAATTGATGTACACCATGTTAATAGCACATAAAATTATTATAATAAGCCTACGTGGCACCACGAGATCCTAGGTTACTTAGCGAAATTTTTCGGGGCCTTACACTTATAACAAGGACTAAGCGGTCACTACCAAAATAATCCGATTCAAGAGTCCGGAGTCAAATTTCACAGAGAACTAACCTATTTGCTACAACTTTTCAGTATCACTAATGAATAAGCTCAGAGAACTTTCAGAGTTCAAGATTTGATTTGCGAATTAACAAAAATTACTTAACTAAGAAGAAATGACAATAAAAACTATCAACTAGCAAGAATGAGGTTAAGTCGAGGATAAAAAGATATAGAGTTTATGATTTTTCCCAATTGTCGGATTAATTCCTGACACGTTAGCTATAATCTCGTCGCAACACTCTTTAAAGATGATGAGTTCTTGTTTACCACAATTATCTCTTGATCAATCACGATAATTTACTAGAAGTATTCTCTCCAACTACTTTATCTCACAATTCGTTCAACTCATAAATATCGCGCCAAAGCTTAGTTATCTCTAATCCCGCTTTTAAATTCACGTAAGTAGTCTCTTAACTTACTCGAAAGTGTCGTTGTTCAACAACAATATAATCAAGTGTTCTCTCTCAAGCAACACAAGATAGCAGACACGATTAACCAAGAGCCCTTCAATTGACCACAAGAAACACATAGTTGAACAATTAAAGAGTAAAAACAACTCAATTACATCAAAACACAATCAAGACTTCATCCAACAATTGGTTCCATCAACCCTAGATGACGGGTTTAGCTACTCATAACTGTGTAAATAGTCATAGTAATGTGTAAAAGCATTGAACTACAAATTAAAGAAAAAGGAGAGAAAAACTCGAGTGATTCGTGCTTCCAAAGTGTTCCGCAGCCTCTTGCCTCTCTAGTGATGTCTAACCCCCTAAAAACTAGTTTAGGAGGTGTTTATAACGTAGGGTTCGAAGTCTACACGTCCAAAAATAGTGAGAAAATAGAAGTGGCTCAGAGAAGCATCGTCGGCGTGGGGCATTGTCAGAGGCACTAACATTACTCCGTGAGGCACTGTCAGAGGCGCGCTAACATTTTCTCGCGAGGCACTGTTTGAGGCGCCAATGACAGTGCCCTGGACAAAGCCTTGTGTCACGATTGATTTTCTGAACAAGCCATGACCAGCTCCCGATCACCAAACTTGACCGAGCGAACCATCTGCGCTTATCAAATCTATTATAACTTCCAATTTTATACGCAACAAGGCAATACTTTAATCAAATATATTTAATTAATTTAAATATCTAAAATAAACCAGCTTTAAAACTTTATTCATAGTGACTACTGAATATTGTAAAGTTATTATCAATACATCTGAATCTTAACCCACCGATTGTGTCTATGAAGCCTCTACTGATAAACTGACGCATTGCTCAGGACATGAGATTGCCTGGCTAGTTCTCCAAGTAAACAAAGAAATAACTAAATAAAGATGACTCAAAGGAATACTCTACGAACAAAAGTGGAGCTCACCAATAGCACTGGAAGAGAGGTTAGTCCTAATGCTCGCCTGCAAAATCGGTTCGTTGTACCGCAAACCAACGTAGGTTCCCAAAAGAGAACGTCAGTACCATCCATAGTACTCAGTGAGTCTCGACGACCGGAGACGAAACTTTAATAAAATATACATTACAAATAAAGATTCTAAATGCATGGAAAACATAAAACTTCTAAGAACAATTCTAAAATAATTGCATAATAGCATTTTATGAATATTCTAAAAGAAATTCCTTTCTTTTTCTTTCTTATAAAAAAATACTTCACTTTATACTTCGGGAGTTCCAACTATCCTGACTTATTTCTGTCTTAGTCACCGTGTGATCGTCATAGGTTCGATCCCAACCTAATCGAATAGGCCCAATCCACGAGGTGCCACTCGCTTCATGGTTCTCAACGCTCATGTATCATACCTTAGCCTGGCTAAGTAAATTATCAGCAACGAGACCCTCAGCTTGTATGCTCCCTACTTTGGCACAAGTAGTTTTAGGAAGTCAACGCCTTGGTCAGGATCCTCGGCCTGGACGATGACCCCTTATTAGAATAGAGGATACTCCCAAAAATCTATTCTTTCTAAAACTTCTTCTTGTGAATTTTCAAGTCTAAATTTCTGGAACATCCTATACACTCATATTGGTATCCTTACATGTAAATCATGACATAAAAATAAAATCAAACATTCAAAAGTATTTCTAAAGTTTCTTGCTTCTTCATGAATTTTCAGCATGAAAATGGCATATAAAAAATAACACAAAAATATGAAAATTTATGCACATATATCATAATAAATCATCTAAACTTTAGCTAGAACAATTCTAAGTTCATAAGTACTCACTCGCTCCGATTAAGTACATATTAACTCTTTTAAGTAATTCATCAAACAACTTGTATGCGTGCTTTTGTGAGTTAAACCACTTTAGTAAAGGATTATATCAACTCACCTCAAAACTCCTTGAGCCAATACGTAGACCCCAGTCCAATTTATATCCGTCAAACAATCGATTCTATAGCAACCAGTGCATTCTAATCAATTTTAAAGTTTCACACCTAAACATGAAATTTACTGTTGATACAGAGAAAGAAGTGAATTAACTATTCAATTCTTACCTACTACTACTGTAGGATATTTGACAATGGGGAATTTATATACCTGAGTTTAAGAATTAGTGATTTGTAAAGAACCCTAGAATTTTTTCGTTGCCTGCATGCCTCGCGTTTGCTGCGTGAACAGAATAGTGTTCTGTTTCTTTGTATAAGCCCTTTGTTTAATCCTTTGCCTTAAAGGGCTAAGGCATGTCACGTGCTTCCTTATTTTTTTTGTTTTTCATTTTTTTTTGGTTTTGACTTAACTAGTATTTAGTTATACATACTTTTAATAATTAATAATATTAAAATTACTAATATGCTCCTAATTGTATATCCAATTATTTATAAATAGAGAAATAACTCAAAAGTCAATCACAATGGTTTAAATCCGTAATAGAAGTATAATTTTTATGCACTTAAGGCAAGATTAAAAAAAATTAAATTTTATATTTAGCGTGTCTTGAAACTTTTATAGATTTGAGGAGTGTTACAATCATCCCTCCTTAAAAACATTCGTCCTCGAATGTTGCTAGGGCCTTATCCTTAAGCTAACAATCATTCCTTAAGTCCTTGAACGTCTTAAGTTTTCTTAGCACTACTCACTTTCCTAAGGGACTCAAAATTTTGGTTAACTTCCTAAATGTCAAAAATTTTGATAGAGTCTCCCCTGTAAATTGGACTATCCAAAAAAAAAATCCCTGTCACCAATACCACAACTACACCAACAACAACCAAATAAACCATAGCAGGCCGTTCATAGGCACCATACACAGCTCATAAACTAATTACTCACACTCTGGCAAGGAGGTACCACAATAACCAACCAAAATCTAAATCGCAACATTGCAGCAAAAAGCAAATAACTTTAATGAATTAAATATACTCTGGCATGGTACTAAATTATTAAATAACTAAATATACTCTGTCAGAAACTAAATTACTGCAACAACTAAGTATAATCTAGCAAGGACATAAGCACATGCTAACTTCTATTTAATAAATAAAATATAAAAGCCAAGCCAAACCTAGGTTCACATACCTTGTTCCTCAAATAAATATGGATACTTCTTCCTCATATCTTCCTCGACCTCCCACGTAGCCTCTTTTGAATCATGATTACTCCACAAAACTTTTACCGATGCTATATCTTTTGTTCTTAACTTTCTTACTTGCCTATCGAGAATTTCTATAGGTACCTCTTCATAAGTCAAGACTTCCTTTAATTTCTATGGTGTCGGCAGGTATTATATGCGACTCATCATGAATGTATTTCCTAAGCTACTTTTCCCTTCTTTACTGTAATCTCATAAGGTCCGATAAATCTAGGACTAAGTTTTCCTTTCTTACCAAACCTCATAACTCCTTTCATTGGTGAAACTTTCAAAAACACCTTGTCACCAAGCATTAACTCTAAGTCACGATGCCACTTGTCATAATAGGACTTTTGACGACTCTGAGCCGCTTTTAGTCTTTCTCTAATTAGCTGAACTTTCTCTAAGGCCTCACAAACAAGCTCTGGACCGATCAACGATACCTCTGCTAGTTCAAACCAACCCACTAGAGACCTACATCTTCGCCCGTACAACACTTCATAAGGAGCCATATCAATGCTGGCCTGATAGCTGTTATTGTAAGCAAATTCTATAAGTGGAAAGTGATCATTCCAATTACCTCCAAAATCTATAACACATGCTCGCAACATATCTTCGAGAGTTAGAATGGTCCTTTTTGCCTGGTCATCAGTTTGTGGATGGAAAGCGATGCTCAAATTGATCTTGGTACCTAATCTTTTCTGAAATACCTGCCAAAAATGCATCGTGAACTGAGGGCCTCTGTCAGATATGATTGAAACTGGAGTACCATGCAATCAGACTATTTCTTTGATGTACATCTGAACATACTTCTCTGCGGAATCTCTCATCTTTACTGGTAGAAAATGCGCGGACTTTGTCAGTCGGTCTACAATAACCCAAATTGAATCATGCTTACTGTATGTGCGAGGTAGATCTAGTACGAAATCCATATTAATCATCTCCTATTTCCAATGTGGTATCTCTATATCTTGAGCTAGGCCACCAGGCCTCTAATGCTTGGCTTTGACTTGCTGGCAATTCAAACATTTAGCCACATGATCTGCTACTTGCTTCTTCATGCCTTTCCACCAATACAACTCTTTCAAGTCCTAATACATTTTGGTAGCTCCTGGGTGGATAGAGTACTCGAGCTGTGAGCTTCTTCCATTATGGCCTTTCTAAGATCATCTACATCAGGCACACATAATCGATCATTCAACTTTAGCACTCCATCACTTCCTAGAGTGAAAACAGTAATTTCTTGTTTCTGACTCCTTCTTTTAACTTCACTAGATACGGATCTTCGTCTTGCATAGCCTTAACATGCGCAACAAGAGAGGATTGCGCTAAGGCATAAGCAGTTATACCTCCTTCCTCAGTCTCATCCAATCTAATTCCATCATTTGGTAGTTTTTAAATTTCTCAACCCAAAGTTCGCCTTTGTACTACAAGATGGGCCTGGACACCCATTGACTTCCTACTAAGTGCATCTACTACCACATTAGCTTTGCCCAGATGATAAAGGATATTTATGTCATAATCTTTCAATAGCTCGAGCCATCTTCTCTGTCTCAAATTTAACTCTTTCTGCTTGAAAATGTACTGGAAGCTTTTGTGATCTATAAATACTTCACAATGCTCTCCATATAGGTAGTGTCGCCATTTCTTTAATGCAAACACCACTGCTACAAGCTCAAAGTCATGTGTGGGGTAGTTCTTCTCATAATTCTTTAACTGCCTGGAAGCATAAGCAATAACTTTTCCATCTAGCATAAGAACACACCCAAAACCAACTCTAGAGGCATCACAATACACTGTGAACCCACCCGAACCTGTCCGCAAGATTAACATAGGTGCAGTGGTCAATCTCTTCTTTAACTCTTGAAAACTCTGCTCACAAGCGTCTGTCCACTGGAACTTAACAGCTTTCTGAGTCAACTTACTTAATGGAGTTTCCAGTGAGGAAAATCCCTCCACAAACCTTCTATAGCTAACCCCAAGAAACTTCTGATTTTGGTTGGTGTTGTCGGCCTTGGCCAGTTCTTGACTGCTTCTGTCTTATGAGGGTCTACTTTTGTGCCTTCACTAGATACCACGTGGCCTAAGAATTCCACTGACTACAACCAAAACTCACATTTTGAAAACTTGGCATAAAGCACATTCTCCTTCAAGGTCTGCAAGGCTATCCTGAGGTGTTCTGCATGCTCATCCTTGCTCTTAGAGTATACCAAAATATCGTCTACAAACACGATAATAAAGGTATCAAGGAATGGCTTGGAAACTCTGTTCATGAGGTCCATGAATGCAGCTGGAGCATTTGTCAACCCAAAGGATATTACTAGAAATTCATAGTGCCCGTAGCGAGTTCTAAAGGCTGTTTTAGATATATCCTCTTCTCTGATTCTCAACTGATGGTACCCGACCTCAAGTCTATCTTTGAAAAGTACTTTGCACCCTGAAGTTGATCAAATAAATCATCAATTCTTGGTAGTGGGTTCTTGTTCTTAATGGTAACTTTATTCAACTACCGATAGTCGGCGGACATTCTAAGAGACCTATCTTTCTTCTTGACAAACAGGACTGGGGCACCCCACGGTGAAACACTCGGCCTAATGAAGCCCTTGTTAAGAAGGTCTTTCAACTGTTCTCTCAACTCATTAAGTTCTGCTGGAGCCATCCTATAAGGAGGTATAGACATAGGCTGAGTGCCTGGCATGAGATCGATGCCAAAGTCTATGATTCTTTCAGGAGGAAGTCCGGGAGGGTGATCTGGGAAAACTTCTGGAAATTCTCTAACAACTGGCACAGACTGAAGAGCTGGTGGTTCTGATTCTGCATTAATGATGTGAGCCAAATAGGCAAGACACCCCTTGCCGATCATTCATTGTGCCTTAAGGCAAGAAATAAACTTACCTACAAGCAATGCTGAACTGCCCTTCCACTCAAGACTTCTTCATTTGGAAATTGGAACCTGACTATCTTGGCACGACAATCTAACATGGCATAGCAGGAAGACAACCAATCCATACCCATGATCACATCGAAATCCACCATTTCTAACTCTATGAGATTGGCCTCGGTGCTGCGACCTTGGACTGAAACTATACAACCTCTATGAATCTTATGGCTTCCACTGACTCGTCAACTGGAGTAGATACTAGGAATGGCTCACTAAGTTGTTCAGGTTCTAGCCTGAGGTTAATTGCAAAGTATGGAGTCACGTACGAAAACGTTGAACCTGGATCAATTATGGCATAAGCATTATGTGAGCAGACTAGAAGTATACCTATAATAACTTCTGCAGATGCCTCTGCACTCTGATGATCAAGTGTAGCAAACAAACGGGGTTGTCCCCCTCCCTGAGTAACTCGATCTGCACCTCTTGTGGTCCCATGCCCGGTCTGATTATGAGAACCACGAGCCTGAGGTAGTGCAATTGTAGTAGCTGAGGAACTAGAAGGACGAGCTGATCCCCCACCGAAATTACATCGCAACTTTGGGCAGTTTGCCTTGATATGACCACTGTCCGAAATGATAGCAACTGTGAAACCCGAGCTTGCAATGACCTAAATGTTACCGCTTACATGTACCAAAAAGACCTTGTTGTTGTGAATGTTACTCAGCATGACTCTGGCTATATGAGGATGATGTCCTAATATTCTGATTATGGCGGGACTGGTTTCCATAACTCAGAGTACGTCTGAAAGAAGCCCCACCACCTGACTAATGACTGGACTGAGCTGGTGCTAATGACTTCTTATTGAAGGAATCCCTTCCTCCTCCACTGGATGTACCACTAAACCCGCCCGCTGTTTGGGCTTTCTTGTTATGTTCTTTTTCTTCTCTCCTTTGTTGTCTATCTTTTTCTAAGTGCTTGGCGAAACCCACAACAGAGGAGAAAGCTTTCATTCCTACCGCTGCAGCTGATGTTGTATCCTTAATGTAGTAAGCCAAACCATCAACAAACCTGTGGATCTTGGCTTTTATTGTCTTAACCATGTGAGGAGCATGCTTAGCCAAACTTATGAATTCCATATAGTACTCTTGCACACTTTTATTCCCTTGCTTGAGCTGCTCGAACTCTGTAGCCTTTGCTTCCCTATCCTCTTCAGGGATAAAGTTAGCCATGAAGGCCTCTTCAAATTCTTCCCAAGTAGGCGGACCATCATCTTCATCTCTTTCCTTTTCCCAGATCTCAAACCAAGCGCCCGCCACATCTCTAAGCTGGTAGGCAGCCAGCTCCACAGCTTCATCATCAAATGCCTTCATCGCTCGAAGGGCTTTCTTGACACTCTCCAGCCATAACGTTGGATCTCAACTATAGTACCACAGAACAATGGAGGACTCAGATTCATAAATTCATTTACTCTTGAGGACTCAGAATTATTCTGTCTATTTGATTGAGGTGGACTCTCAGCTCTTCTCTTGTTCTGGTTGGCAATGAAGGCTTTAAAAATCTCTATTGCACTGTTGACAACATTAAACATCCGACCCACATCTGGAGATATAATTGTCTGAGCCGGAACTGCTATTGGGGGTGGCACTGGATCCTGAGGTACTTGCTCATCATGATCCACCTTTTCTTCATATTCAACCCGGGGCACTTGAACCCCCTTTATGGATTTACCCTACCTTTTATGAGATAAAGCCTTCTTAGTTCTACCTTGAGCCACAATAGTAGCATTAGTTTCTTGAGCAACATCCTGATCGGTGTCAGAGTTGCGAGTACGAGCCATTTCTGCGAGTTTTGGAGAAACGAATACATTAGATAATTTCTTAGAGGTAGGCTCTACTGCACGATCTAAAGTAAGAAAAAAAATGAGACTTTTCCTAAATTGGTAGCCTCCTATTTATAAGTATGGCGTGCTTCATAACCATAAATAAGACTCTACAGACACGACTTCATAGACCCCTAGGACTCCATAAACCTGATGCTCTGATACCAAGTTTGTCAAGAGCGATTTTCTGAACAAGCCATGATGGGCACCCATTTACTAAACTTGACCGAGCGAACTATCCGCACTTATCAAATCTATTATAACTTCACACTTAACATGCAACTACACAATACTTTAACCAAATACTTTTAATTAATTTAAATATCTAAAATAAACCAGCTCTAAAACTTTATTCGTAGTGGCTACTGAAATATTGCAAAGTTATTATCAATACATCTGAATCTTAACCCACCGACTGTGTCTATGAAGCCTCTACTGATAAATTGACGCACTGCTTAGGACATGAGATTGCCTGGCTAGTTCTCCAAGTAAACAAAGAAATAACTAAATTAAGATGACTCAAAGGAATACTCCACGAACAGAAGTGGAGCTCACCAATAGCACTGGAAGAGAGGGGAGTCCTAACCTATATCCTGCTCGCCTGCAAAACTGGTTCCTATGTTGTACTGCAGACCAACGTAGGTTCCCAAAAGAGAACGTCAGTACCATCCATTGTACTCAGTGAGTCTCGATGACTGGGGACAAAACTTTAATAAAATATACATTACAAATAAAGATTCTAAATGCATGGGAAACATAAAGCTTCTAAGAACAATTCTAAAATAATTTCATAATAGCAGTTTACGAATATTCTAAAAGAAATTCCTTTCTTCTTCTTTCTTATAAAAAATACTTCACTTTATACTTTGGGAGTTCCAACTATCCTGACTTATTTCTGTCTTAGTCACCGTGTGATCGGCACGGGTTCGATCCCAACTTGATCGAATAGGCCCAATCCACGAGGTTCCACTTGCTTCATGGTTCTCAGTGCTCATGTATCATACCTTAGCCTAGCTAAGTAAATTCTCAGCAACAAGACCCTCAGCTCGTATGCTCCCTACTTTGGCACAAGCAATTTCAGGAAGTCAACGCCTTGGTCAGGACCCTCGGCCTGGACGATGACCCCTTTTCAGAATAGAGGATACTCCCAAAAAATCTTTTTTTTCTAAAACTTCTTCTTGTGACTTTTCAAGTCTAAATTTCTGGAACATCCTATACATACTCATATTGGTATCTTGTAAAGCATTACATATAAATAAAATAAACATTCAAAAGTATTTCTAAAGATTCTTGCTTCTTCATGAATTTTTAACATGAAAATGGCATATAAAAATAACACAAAAATCTGAAAATTTATGCACATATATCATAATAAATTATCTAAACTATAGCTAGAACAATTCTAAGTTAATAAGTACTCACTCGCTCCGATTAAGTATATTTTAACTCTTTTAAGCAATTCATCAAACACCTTGTATGCGTGTTTTTGTGAGTTAAACCACTTTAGTAAAAGGTTATATCAATTCACCTCAAAACTCCTCGAGCCAATACGTAGACCCCAGTCCAATTTATTCCCGTCAAACAATCAATTCTACAACAACCAATGCATTTTAATCAATTTTAAAGTTTCACACCTAAACATAAAATTTACTGTTGATACAGAGAAAGAAGAGAATTAACTATTCAATTCTTACCTACTACTACTGTAGGATAATTGACAATCGGGAGTTTATATACTAGAGTTCAAGAATTAGTGATTTATAAAGATCCCTAGAATTTTTTCATTGCCTGCGTGCCTTGCATTTGATGCGTGAACAGAACAACGTTCTGTTTCTTTGTATAAGCCTTTTGTTTAATCCTTTGCCTTCCAAAACCTTTTATGGGCTAAGGCTTGTCGCGTGCTTCCTTATTTTTTTGTTTTCCCTTTTTTTTGGTTTTGACTTAACTAGTATTTAATTTTACCTACTTTTAATAGTTAATAATATTAAAATTATAAATATTCCCCTAATTGTATATACAATTATCTATAAATAGAGAACTAACTCAAAAGTCAATCACAAGGGTTTAAATCCGTAATAGAACTATAATTTTCATGCACTTAAGGCAAGATTAAAAAGAATTAAATTCTATATTTAGCGTGTCTTGAAACTTATATAAATTTGAGGAGTGTTACACCTTGCACTATCTATGGCCATGACTTTTCATTGCCTTGCACATCTTCTTTTATTGCTCCATTTTATAGCTGTAACACCCCGTAAATTTGAATCAGTTGTGGATGCACTTCAATTGGATGTGATAATAAGTGTACGAGGCATATCATAAGTGATTTGGGGTCCAAGGAGAGACCTAAGTCTAAGACAAGTTGGAAAATTACATGATAGACTAAAATTCCAAATGAGTACGCACAAGACCACACTTTGGACGAGCATATCTACAGATATATAAGGTGTTAGGTGATGCACAACCTATCAAATGAAAGATATTTGAGTCTAGTTTCTAACGCTTCAAACCCTTCGTTATTTAGACATTCTTACAAGAAGTTATGATCTAATTACCAAAATCAGACCACCCAGTTATTTTGGCGGACAGCGAAGCGAGACTCGCTTCGCCAGACCGGGCGCAGATCCTGCCTTCCCTTGAGGCGCTAGACAGAGAAGTGAGGCTCACTTCGCCAGACCGGGCGTGGCCCAGCTAGGGTCTTTTTAAGAAAATTCGGGGGTTCAATTCTCCCATTTCTTTTGGACGAATTTTAGGGTTTTCCTCCACTCTCTCAAGACCTCCAACCCCTCCCATATTCAAGATAAGCAATCCCCATTATCTTGGTGTGAATTCCATCATTTAACGCTAATATTGATGAAATCTACACATAAAATACTTAGATCTTCAAGAGATTTCTTCAAGAACTCAAAGGAGGGTTTTGTAAGATTTCTTCCAAAAAGGTAATCCTACACCCTTAGACTTACATGTATGGATTTATTAAGGGAGTATGAATAAGTATTAGAACTCTTGGTATGGTAATTGGGAGCCATAAGTTTCCAATTTATTTATATAACTATTGCAGAGATTGAAAGATTATTATTTAATGGAACTTTATCCTTTATTTAGAGAGCCAATGCCTTAGGCCAGACCCTAATAGCAGTTGTCGCCTACTTCACTGAGTTGTGGTTTGCTGGTTGGGTGTGGATGGATGGTCATATGTGTGATATTGGAATTTATAAATTGGTTAATCATGATGGTGGAATAAATTGTTGATGAATGGTGGTATTTGGATGAACTAATCATATGGTGATGAGATGTAGAGATTATGCCTACAAGGTGTTTGAAAATATGCCTAAATGACTTAAGTTATGGAATTTGTTACTAATATTGGTTCCATTGGATGTTGCTATTGTAGATTGAAGGTTCTTAGTGTTGTGGATCATTGTAGTATCACTAAGGGAAGAAATTGAGGTATGTTAGGCTAACTCTTTTTACGTTTCAGAATGTCTATGATTCTCCCTACGTCCCATTCATTATGACTATTACTAGTTTCCCTAGAAAGTGATTATGCCTTAGTTCCATGAATAGTCGTAGAAATTCTATTCTCTAGCTTCGTAACTCATTCACGACTTTCATTCTAAACGATGTGAAATTATTGCATAATCAATATAGACTTGGGTTTGATGTCCATGAGTCTTAGTCTAGATTACTCAGCATGTCATAAATAGTTGAAGTTTCAGTTTTCATAATCAGTTCATGAATACATGTCCCAGTCTAGTTCTATTTAGCATTCTAGTATCGTGTAACTCAATATGATTCAGTATTTCTGTATCATGTATTGCAGTATGATTCTCAATTCCTGATTTTAAATCCCTGAATGTTGAACCCCTGTATTTGGCCTGAGGCCGCAGTTAATGCTTTATGCATCTTTGGGCCTGGGGCCGCAGTTATGTATACGTATACTTGGGCCCATAGCTGCAGTTTGTGCACATATAAATTGGGCATGAGGCTGCAGTTTAATATTCAGATAAACAGGTTGTTCATCATTCAGAAGATGGAGTATTCATATCCTTACTTCCTTTTTTCAGTTCAGTTATCAGCTATCAGTTATTATCTCAGTTATCAGTTATCAGCTATCAGCTATCATTTTAATTTCAGCTTCAACCGTTATAATTCCAGTTATCAATTATCAATTCTCAATTATCAGCTCAGTATTAGTTTCAGCATTTACAGTTCTTTCTTTCAGTTTCTTTACACACTGGTGCAATTCAAATTTACTAATGTCCGTTTTTGCCCGGGGCCTGCATCTCACGATGCAGGTACTGATTTACAGGTTGACGATTCAGAGCGCTAGGATTCTCTTATCAGCTATTTGGTGATCCCCAATTCTTTCGGGGCATTATCATTACCTTACAGTCTTTCAGTATTTACAGATAGTCAGTGTTTTCAGTACTTCAATAGAGGCTTCATAGACTAGAGTAACAGTTAGACACAGTCACAAGCCTTTTATGTTAAAGCAATGTCGTCTACAGACATGTTTCAGACTTGTATTAGTGTTTCCACACTTTGATTTTTATCATTCAGACTTTCAGTATATCAGCATGTGTTAGTTTATCTTCCGCATTTAGTATGTTATGATATCACATGTTGATTCAGCCAACCAGTTGGTTCGCTCGGTCACATGTAGTCAGGCACCAAGTTCCGCGTTACGTCCAGGCCCAGGTTCGGGGCATGACAAAGCTTGTTATCAGAGCTCTAGGTTCAAGAGTCCTAGGGAGTCTATGAAGCCATGTCCGGTGGAGTTTCCTTTATATGTGTGTGCCGGCCACTCATATAAATGGTTAACTACCAAGACATCCAAGATTATCTCATTTCTTTCTACTCTAGATCGTGCCATGAAACTTAGAGCAATAGGTAATCTTCTCTTACTATCGAATTCCATACGTATCGAATGCCCAAGCGACATGCAAGAAAAGTTTAAGGTTCTAGAAAGGATGATTTGCCTATTGTGGTATTACTATGGAGTACATGTTGGTAACAAATGAGATTTGAGAGGATGTTGAAAGTGGGATGCAATGGATAGTAGTACATATTAGAGCATAACCTTATCAGAAAGTACAAAAGAAGTCATTATGCTTTATGGTTATCAGTTTAATTCAGTTACCAGTTATACAGTCTTTTAGTTAGCGAGTTTATGGTTATTTAGTATGTCAGCTATTTGTTATTCAGTTACCAGATCTCCAATTTTCAGTGTATCCAACGTCTGCTGACTTGGGAGTATATGGTGGTGCCTACGGGTGCTAAAAGAAAATGTAAGAACAATGATTATATCGAAATCGTCACATATTTTAGGTCTGAATTAAGACCAAGACTCGTCGGATTGTGTAGGAAGTGAGTTATAAGATGATGGTTTCTCTGAAGGACATGTTTGTGTATGGTAGTGTATCCGTATGCATTTTACCTCACAGAGCAATTTCATTTTTGATTCTTAGCAGTTGAGCCACAAGTTGGATGATGATAATTTAGATGTGAGACGCTACAGTGTAGCAGGTTAAGAATTTGACCGCAAATGGCCTAGAATTGGTCATTATAGTTTTGGACAAAAAAAAAGAGACTAAGGGCAAAATTCCTAGCAGTCATAAATGTTTGATATCACTAGAGATGTATTTTTCATACGACTCATGCATATGACTAAGAAGACATGATGTATGAAATGAGAATCAACATCAGCCGATATTAAATTTCAGGGAATGATTTTATGTTGTTCATATTTATTCATACTAGAACTAGAAAGTACCACCTCAGTAAGTTACTATAAGAAGTAGGTATTATTGTTAGATAAAGGATATGGCAATTCCCCTTAAGTTATGTGACTAAGTTTTTACCCCGAATGTTTATAATCTTATATTATTTTGAAGTATATAGAAAGCTAGGTGTTAGATATCCCAATTTTATTTAAGACAAATGAAATTTCCCTAAGTGTGATCCCTGTACATAGTTCAAAAAGAATGATAGTGTACAGCAAAAGAATATGGTCAGATGATGAGGGAAGTTAGGATAAACATTATGCTTCACTTTAGTTATTCAAAGCAGGAGAAGAAAATATGATGCTAGCATGTGGTTAGTGAAATGATAGTAAGTAAGTTTAGAGTAGATACAACAAATTAGCAATTTCAGCAGATCTAGTAGCGGTATATTTGATTTACTTAGTAAAGTTAACTGTTGGCCCAAGTAAGAGTGAAGTTTTGAAGATTGACAAAAGAACTCAGTCATGGACCAGGTCCATCTTGTGAGGCACAGTAGTGATCAACCCAAACATGTGAGATGCACGTGAAGGAAATAAGCCTAACTTATCAGAAGTGATATCTCCTGATCATGATCGAAAAGGTTGCATATAGGATAAGGAGAAAGACTCCTTACACAAAGATAACACGGTTTAAGAAAAGGATAAGAGTTAGAGTATGAGATCAACTAGAACTCTTTCACGATGGAAGAGTAGCATCTGTATCCTAGTCAATCTCTTATGTCTAACTCCTTAAATGTCAGTGTTGTTATCTTTTACAGCTAATGCACATAAGCAGAAGTTAAACGTGAATTGAGAGCAAAATAGCAAGGCAATTTTGCAAGCAATTTATGTGTGATTCAAGCGTGCAATCCTGAAGCTACTTGAACCAGATAGAAGAACCAGTTCCAAGTGTCTATCTTTTATTCTAGTTCAATTGTAGTAGATGATTTTACATTGTACCTTTCAGCTTTTATAGAAGCAATTTTATTATGTACTTAGAGTGTTCGAGTTAGAGTTAACTTGTAGTTGTCGCACAGTTGAGGCTGTTTGCCACAACGGGATTAGAGTTAATCCTAGGTTTACAAAAGAGTTTTTGTAAATGTAGTTTTTGGCTCAGTGATTTTAGTGGAAGTTTAGGAAAATCTACTGAGTAGTAGGTCGTGATTTTTTCACCTTTTGAGCCAGGTGTTTTCCACATAAAAATCTCTGTATTCTTTATTTTATTTACTTATTATTCCGCAAACAGTAGTAGTTGAAACACATAGAAGAACCAGGTCCTTCTATAATCAAGTTAAGCAAAAATTGGGTACCACAAAAATCACCCCCCCCTCTTGTGTGGTATTGATGTATAAAACATCAATTGGTGTCAGAGCGGGTTATCCTTGAAGAGGTTAACACCTTAGGAACAGATCAAGATGAGTGCACCACTTGGAAACCGGGAAGGGCAATCTACTGCTAGGCCCCCACTCTTTAATGGTCAGTACTATTCTTGGTGGAAGAACAGGATGAGAGACCATATCATAGGAGAAGACTATGAACTCTGGGACATAGTCACTCATGGTCTCCTGGCTACTACAAAGAAGAATGCTGAGGGAGTGGATGTGCCAAAGACAAGAGCTGACTGCACTGCCGAAGATTTAAAGAAATGGGAAAAGAATGCCAAGGCCAAGAAATGGCTCGTGTATGGACTAGGTCCAGACGAGTACAACAGGATTCAAAGCTGTACCACTGCTAAGGAGATATGGGACACTCTACAAGTGGCCCATGAAGGAACTCCTCAAGTAAGAGATCAAGAGGAACACTGTTATATTCTCAATATGAGAATTTCACCATGAAGGAAGGGGAAACTATCCAGGAGATGTACATAAGGTACACAATGCTAACAAATGAACTTAAGTCTCTTGGAAGAATTATCCTTGAAGAAGACAAGGTTGAGAAAATCCTGACAAGGGTCTTATAGTAACTTGGGAAAGCAAAATCACTGCTATTCAGGAATCAAAGAACATTGCTACTCTCAAGTTGGATGAGCTGATTGGAAATCTCACTGCCTATGAACTGAGAAGGCAAACCATGAAAATGGATGCACCCAAGAAGGAAAGGAGCCTGGCTCTCAGAATAGCTGAAGGTGCAGATCTAGAGGATGATGAAATGGCAGTGATCACAAGGGATTTCAAGAAGTACCTGATGAGAGGAAAGGGTTCTTCAAGAGGTACAACCTTCAACAAACCAAGGGCTCCTGAGAAACAGACCAACGAGGGCTGCTACAAATGTGGCAAGACTAACTACATGATCAAGAATTGTCCTCAGTGGGAAATCGAATGGAAGAAGGAAAGGGCTGAACGAAGGAACAGGAAGAAGGAACAGGTTCAACCCAAAAAGGAACAAAGGATCAACAAAGGCAATGGTTGCTGCTTGGGGAGAAACCTCAGATGAGGATTCAGAAGATAAAGCTGGAGATGAACAAGCACGTATGGCTATTGGAGAATCATATGATGAACAAAAGGTAAGTGTGATTCATCTCAAAGACAATATTAAATTTTTGTTTAAAGAAAGGCTATCTGAATTATTGCTAGACTTCATTGATTAGTCTGAGGTAATAAACAATGAGAAGGAACAACTGTCTAGGGAGTGTGTGATCTTAAAAGCCAAGTGCAAGAATCTAGAATCTAGGGCTAGTGAGAGTGATAGTAAAAATACTGAGTTGAAGAACCAGGTTCTTGAACTTGACACTAGTATCTTAGAACTTAGATCTGAAAATTTAAAACTGAAATTAGGAACAGGTAAGAAGAAGGCCGATCACACACATATCACCTTAGAAAAAAATCTAGGAAAAATGAAGGATGAGCTGTACAAGAAAGATGAACAAATAAGAGTCTTAAAAGAAGACCTAGGGAAGGTAAAGCATGAACTAGACAGAACTTGCAAATGGAATAAGTCTTCCGATGCACTATCCTAGCTGCAAGAGCACCACGGTAGCAACAAGAGAGGACTTGGCTATGGGACCCCAACACCTAAGTGGGATCCCAAAAGCAAGTACATCACACTTCCTGAAAACAAAATCTGCACACACTGTGGCAAGACTGGTCATTACAAAAGTGAATGTAATGCAAAGAAAAAGGCCAGTCAAAAGATCAAAACCTTTGTTCAAAAGAAAAATAGGCTGCCTGGATGGGCCAAAAGGAATCTAATTCACCCCTTTGCCTATAGAAAGGGACCCAAACTAGTTTGGGTTCCTAAGACTAACCCCTGATTTCATTTTGCAGGTCCAAGTGAAGGGAAGTAGCCAAATATTGTACATGGATAGTGGATGCTCAAAACATATGACTGGAAGCAAGAACCAGTTCCTTTCACTTGAGGACTTAAAAGGAGGTAATGTCTCCTTTGGAAATGGGAAAAAATGTGAGATTATTGTGGTTGGAAAGGTAAGTAAGACAAACTTACATTCCATTGAGAATGTCTACTTGATAGATGGCTTGAAATATAGCCTAATAAGTGTATCACAACTGTATGACAGAGGTAACTTGGTAGCATTCACCTCTACAAAATGCTTTGTGATTAATCTTACCACTGACAAGATTGTTTTGCAGGGAAAAAGAGTTAACAATATTTACATTGTAGATTTGTCCACTCTTTCAGAAAATGAACTCACTTGCTTGAGTGTGTTGGACAATGATCCCCTCCTGTGGCACAAAAGACTTGGTCATGCAAGTCTAAATCAACTCAATAAATTAGTCTCCAAGGACCTGGTGATAGGATTAACTAACATCAAGTTCAAGGAAGACAAAGTTTCCGAGGCTTGTGCAAGGGGGAAGCAGGTAAGATCCTCTTTTAAAAGCAAGAAGATGGTAAGCATGACTAGGACGATGGAACTGGTCCATATGGATCTTTGTGGTCCAATGAGAACATTGAGCAGAGGTGGTAAGAAATATGTGATGGTAATTGTTGATGATTACTCTAGGTTTACTTAGGTATTGTTCTTAACATCTAAGGATGAAGCATTTGACATGTTCATTGCCTTTGTTAGAAAAACTCAAAAACAACTAGGAAATCAACTTGCATCAATTAGGTCTGATCATGGAACTGAATTTGAAAATGCTAAGTTTGCTGAATTTTGTGATGAGCATGGTATAGATCATAATTTCTCTGCACCTAGGACTACCCTAACAAAATGGAGTAGTTGAAAGAAAGAATAGGACTCTTGAAGATATGGCTAGGACTATGCTTCTTTCTAGTAAACTGCCTCATAGCTTCTGGGCAGAGGCTGTAAATACTACATGTTACATCATAAATGGATGCATGACCAGACCCCTTGTAGAGAAGACTCCCTATGAGTTACTTAAAGGGAGAAAACCAAATATATCCCATCTTAGAGCATTTGGATGCAAGTGCTTTGTGCACAATAATGGAAAGGACTCCCTAGGTAAGTCTGATCCCAGAAGTGATGAGGGAGTATTCTTGGGATATTCTTCACATAGCAAAGCTTATAAAGTGTACAACAAAAGAACTTTGTGTGTAGAAGAAAGTGTACATGTAGTTTTTGATGAAACTAACATTCTTTTTGAGAGACAGGAACATGAAGATGAAGCTATTGGGCTGGTAAAAGAATTGAGTGAAGTCACACCTCAAGCTAAAGATGCACCAAAAGAAGGAACAGGTGATGGAACAGGTTCTTCCATCCAGGGCAACCTGACAGGGGAAACTGAACAAAGAAGAACTGAAACCAATCCCCTAAAGGAACCTGTCCATGACCCTGTTCCTCAGCAACAGAACATGGGAGAAACTCCAAACAGAAACCAGTTGGTTGTGAAACCTTACAAGTATCAAATTTCTCATCCCATTGAGAACATAATCATTGATCCAACATCTGGAGTTAAAACTAGATCACAGTTAAAGAACCTGTGTGATTTTGATGCATTCTATCTCTTATTGAACCTAAATATGTTGCTGAGGCTTTGCAGGATGCAGACTGGGTGAATGCAATGCAAGATGAACTCAATCAGTTTGAAAGAAGTCAAGTGCGATATCTGGTCACAAGACCCAAGGACAGATCAGTAATTGGCACTAAATGGGTCTTCAGAAACAAACTTGATGAAGATGGAACGGTTACAAGGAACAAGGCAAGGTTGGTGGTCTAAGGTTATAGCCAAGAGGAGGGCATAGACTATGATGAGACCTTTGCTCCAGTTGCAAGACTGGAAGCAATAAGACTCCTCATAGCCTTTGCGGCACACATGGAATTTACCCTTCACCAAATGGATATGAAGAGTGCCTTCCTAAATGGATACTTAAAGGAAGAAGTCTTTGTCAAACAACCTCCAGGGTTTGAAAGTAAGGAGTGTCTAGATCATGTATACAAACTGGACAAGGCCTTATATGGACTCAAGCAGGCTCCTAGAGCTTGGTATGAACGTCTATCCAAATTCCTGCTTGAACATGGATACAAAAGAGGGCTTTGTGCTCGTTTTCAAGCAAATCCTAAGGAATCCCACTTGACTGCTGTCAAGAGGATACTGAGATATTTGAAGGGCAATACTGACCTTTGCCTTTGGTAGCCTAAAGGTAGTAACTTTAATCTAGTAGGATATGCTGATGCTGACTATGCAGGTTTTCTTGTGGATAGGAAAAACACCTCAGGTATGGCTCATTTTCTTGGTTCATGTCTTGTGTCATGGGCTAGCAAAAAGCAAAATTCAATGGCCTTATCTACTGCTGAAGCGGAGTATGTTGCTGCTGCTTCATGTTGTGCTCAATTGTTGTGGATCAAATAGCAATTATTGAACTTTGGAATTGATGTTGGTTGCATCCCTATTTTGTGTGATAACACTAGTTCTATTAGTATGACAAAGAACCTGATTCATCATAGAAGAACTAAGCACATAGATGTTAGGCACCATTTTTTAGGGACAAGTATGAGAAAGGTTTGATCATTGTGGAGTTTTGTTCTACTGACAAGAAAATTGCTGACATCTTCACAAAATCCTTAAGTAGAGATCACTTTGAGAGGAACAAGTTGGAATTAGGGATGATCACCTAAAAGGACCAGTTCAAGGTTAAACGAAAAAAATTTAAAAAAAATTTGGTTAGAAAGTCTATAAATTGTATAATTAGATTAAATCTTGCTCAGTCTCATACTTCCCATAGTATACTCTTGTGCCATGTGTTAAAATGATTCATTAATCTCTAATGATATTTTCTCTATTTTGGTAGATTTAGACTCAGACAAGAGAATTATCAATGAAGAACCTGGTTCATCACGATAACACCGTATGTTTTCTACACTCTGTATAATTTGAAATAACAATATTTGGATCATGAGCAGAGTCTTACCAAATACCAAAGTTCTTTTGAACTTATCCGTTATAAGTGAACCAGTTACGTTCAAGACTCCTGACCGTATTAAACTACCTAGATTCTTTTAAGTCTGCTACTCAGGGGGAAGAAAGTGGTTCTTCCGAAACTGAACAGGTATCTTCTGATTCTAAAGTTTCTCCTGAGATAATTTCTAAAGTTGCTGCAAATTTGGAGAATAGATTTGTAGGATCTATAGCAGGTTTTGAGACTACAGAATCTGAAGAAGTTGGTGGTAAAAATGAAAAAGAAAAAAGGAGAGCAAGGGTGCTAGGAGTACTGTGAGGGGAAAGGGGACAAGAGTGGCTGATTCTTCACCCACTCCTGTGAGTTTAACCAAAGACGCAGGTGCAATGGTTGTTTGGGGAGATGAACCTGGTTCATTTGTAGAGGAAACCCTCACAGACCTGTTGAAGAAAGTGACTGAAAGCTATAATCCAGCTTCTTGATAGAGTTATCAACGACATCAAAACTCATACAATTTCCTATGACTTCATTCTCACAACTGTGCTTGCACATTTTAATGTACCTATGAAAAAGTGGGAGGTTAGTACAAGCATCGATCATTTTTGGGTTAATACTCTGCTTGCTTGCGATTATGAAGTCAATGTCACTCCTAAAGAACCTAGTTCATCCAGAAAGGTAACAGTGAATAGCAAGGTCAGAGCCTTGTTGCAAGAAAGTGGGACTAAGGATGCTGAGATTGAAAGGCTGAAGAAGAGGTTGGTTGAGGTGGAGACTAAGAGAGATGCTCTCAGAACTGAGCTGGCAAGAGAAAAAGAGAAGAATGATAGCATTCTTCATGGTATGCTGAAACTCCTCCAAGTCAAAAACCAAGCACCTAGTTCTTGCCAGCCTTAAGCCTTCTAGCCTAGTGTAGATCAACCAGTGACCCAGTTCAGGACGTTTTGTTTCTTTTGCTCGTGTTTTCAATATTTTTATTTCTTCTTATGCTTTGTGGTAGAATCTTATCAATCATCAATGAAATTCACTATTTTTGCTCTAACTGTTTGTTTATATTTCTTTGATGGTTAAAATTCCTAGCTTGATCTATTATGATCAATCCATGATTGCATTTGAAGTAGCCCCAGTGGCCATGAGTAAGCTTTAAAATCTGGTTATCTCATATTTTTTATGCAACTTTTCGATAATGCCAAAAGGGGAAAAAGGTTGTGCTTTACACTTTGAACAGTGATATTTATAACATAATGTACCTGGTTCTTGATGATAAGTGATAAAAAGGAAAAATGTTTCTAACATTGTGTTGATGTTGAGCTAAGTTGAAACATGGCCTAAGCTTATGAAAAGCACAGAGTTTGTCATCATCAAAAAGGGGGAATTTGTTGGCCCAAGTGAAGGTTAGTATTGAAGATTGACAAAGGAAGCTCAGGCATGAACCAGGTCCATCCCTCAGGTCCATCCCTCAGGTGCACAAAAACGGGCAGATTCGAGCATGTGGGATGCACGTGAAAGAGATAATATTAACTTGGTGTATTTAATATCTCCTGATCGAAAAGGTTGCATAACTGATAAGGAGAAGGACTCCTTACTCAAAGAGAACATTATCCAAGATAGGGAAGGAGTTAGAAGTTGAGATCAACTAGGACTCTTCCACTAAGGAAGAGTTGCATCAGAACTCTAGTTATTTCTTCATCTACTAACTCTATAAATTGCAGGATGTTCTCACATTACATGTGTTACACAAAAATGCAGGAGTTAAACGTGAATTGAGAGCAAAATGCAAGGCTTTTTGCAAGCAGTTCGTGTGTGATTCAAGTGTGCAAACCTGAAGCTACATGA
>NW_017671239.1:28900-73974 GCF_001879085.1 Nicotiana attenuata
AAAGAGAGAGAATTTGCCTCTTGTTGACTGTAATATTTCTTAATAGTTTAAGTATGTTTGCTTGATTACTGATGATGATCCATGATTGCACTTGAAGTTGCCTCCAGTGGCCATGAGTACTTATTAAAATCTGGGAACAACACTTTGTTTTTGCAACTTTTCGATGATGCAACCGGGGAAGAGATATTGTCTTACATATTCTGAATATGTGATGTGTATAAACCTAATCTAACCCGGTCCTTGATGATAGTGAATTTTTTAACTTTGTATTGATGAACTCAGCTGAGTTCTAACAGGGCCTAAGCGAGTAAAGCACATAGTTGTCACATCCAAAAAGGAGGAATTTGTTGGCCCAAGTAAGAAGTGAAGTTTTGATAGACTTGACGAAAGAACTCAGTCAATGGACAGGTCATTTGTGAGGCACAGTAGTGATCAACCCCAAAAAATGTGAAAATTTTGACGTGAAGAAAATAGCCTAACTTCTAGAAGTAACCCTGATCATCGATCGAAAAGGTTTCATATTGGATAAAGGAGAAAGACATCCTTACACAAGAGAACACGGTTTAGAAAAGGGATAAGAGTTAGAGTATGAGATCCAACTAAACTCTTCACGGATGAAAGAGTAGCATCGTTATCGCTATCAAGTCTCTTATGACTAACTCCTTATATATCATCGTTGTTTTCTTTAACAGAATGCCACATAAGAAGTTAAACGTGATTGAGAGCAAAATAGCAGGCCAATTTGCAAGAATTATTGTGATTCAAGCGTGCATCCTGAAAGCTACTTGACCAGATAGAAGAACCAGTTCAAATGTCCTACTTTTATTTAGTTCATTTAAGTAGATATTTCACATTGTCCTTTAAGCTTTATAGAAGCAATTGTATTAGGTACTTAGAGTGTTCAAGTTAGAGTTAACTTGAAGTTGTGCCAGCAGTTGGGCTGTTTGCCACAACGGGATTAGCGTTAATCCTAGGTTTTACAAAGAGTTTTTTTGTAAATGCATTTTGGCTCAGTGATTTTGTCGGAAGTTTGGGAAAATCCTACTGATAGTAGGTCGTGGTTTTTCAACCTTTTGAGCCAGGTGTTTTCACGTACAAATCTCTGTGTCTTTAATTTTTTTTAATTATTATTCGCAACAACCAAGTAGTTGGGAACACATAGAAGAACCAGGTCTTCTATAATCAAGTTAAAGCGAAATTGGGTAAACACAAATCACCCCCCCTCTTGTGTGTATTAAGTATAAAGCATCATTATACAGTAGTGATGGGTAACAATTTTGAACACCAACCCCCCTCCCGCATGTTAGAACCCGAAGAGTTTTAAGTTAAACTACGAGTACAGTCGGCAGTGGAAAAAGGTCAGCTAACAGTGTGAGAGCAAACTATAGAAGAGTAGCCTTTAGGAATTATCGAAATGTGGTTTCCCCTCCAAGATTGACATGTGGGCAGAGTTAAATTATTAAGATCTGTATGATAGTTTGCTGATATATCATTATTATTCCGTTATGTTAAATAATTTAGTTTTTCCTAAGCTCAGAGTAAGTGAAAGAGGAGTTCGTCATTGATTGTAGAGTGGCAAAGATGCCAGAAAATAAGGAAAGTTATTTGGATCCAACAAAAAGAGAAGGACTGCAAGTAAAGGACTTTGTCTAAGGGGTGATGTGAAAAATTTTCAGTAAGTCAGTTAGAGATTTGAAAATCCGAATAGTTATGATGGATATGAAAAGAAAATCCAGTTCGGTATGCAGAGAAATTGTAATAATTACCACAAGGAATATGTCTAGCATCGTGTAAGAAACATAAAGGGAGTAGATGATCAACCTGAGCTTGTTATTGATCGATAAGTGATCATAGAAAAGCTATAAATCATGCCTATTTTTGTGATATGAGGGAGTGCCATTGCTGAGACTCAAAATTTCAGAGTACATGTCAAAGACTAGTTAACAATAATACTATAGTGTTTCAGGAAGTTGCTTAGAGATATCAAGTGTGGGAAGTATAGCTTATGATAAGGTAGACAAGAGAACTATGTTGAAAGAAGTTCACTGCTTAGCAAGGTAGGAGTTCTCGACTTTCGGACACCAAAAGATAGTGGAGTTGTTGTCTAGAAACAGGACCCGTTTCTTCCTTAGTATGCTGAAGTAAAGGAGAAACGGTTTGATGATGCACGTACTGTTGGAGTTTGAAAGAGGGATTCACATGCATAAGACCGATGGCTTTTGAACAAGGGGGAGATGAGGTACTTTTAGGTACCAGGACAGATTGTGTGTTCCAACCATAATGGACTTAGCGAGGGAGGAAGATGTAGAAGCATAATCCAGGTATCTATCACCCTAGGTTTCCAAAGATGTATCATGATCTTAAAGGAGATTTACTTGGTGAAACGTCATGAAAAAGAAAGTTGGCAGAATTTGTGCCAAGTTCTCTGAATGACAGCAAGTGAAAGTCGACAGCAGAAAACCAAGTGTTTATCTCAGAACACACGCATCCTTTAGTGGAGATGGTAAATATGGACTTATAATGGATTATCTTGCTCATTTTGACAGATTAATTTTTATGGCGAAGGTGTAAGATTGCCAATAGTTGTTCGAAGTTGGAAGCAGAGCTTGCTAAGGACCAGATTTTGGTCAATCCAGTCTATGCGCAAGTCAAGTTGAATTTCAAGAGCAATTGAAGATAGCTCAGTCACCAAAAGTCCTATTCAAATATGCAACATGAGACCTAGAGTTTCAAGTTAATGATTGGGTGTTTCAAAAAGTTTGCCTATGAAAGGTATTATAAGATTTCGAAGAAAGGAAAGCTCAATCCCAGATACATAGCCCATAAGGATCTATTAAGGATCGGTAAGTAGCCTTATAAGTTAGAATTCCACCATAATTACGCGGTTGTAACCCAGTATTTCATGTGTCAGTTATAAGTTCAAGTTTCAAGTATTCAATCTCATGTCACATATTGCTTTTCCAGTATCAGATCTCATGTTAGAACATTCAAGTTAGTTTCAGTACTCAATACTCATGTTCGGTTCCAGTACTTCAGAAATTCAGGCCATTGATACTTAGATATTGATGTGATTCATCAGTGAATCAATATCACGTCAGTTTCAACACTCGATTATTCGTGGGTCAGTTCCCGTATTCATATTCCACATTAGTTTAGAGTATCCATAACAGACAAGTATCATGTATATGATCATGTTTATGCATATTATTATGCGCCCTACTGGAGCTAGTGTATGCTCTGTTAGCCTAGTAGGTGTTCGGCCCAATTTCAGATGAAGTTTTGAAGATTGCACAAAATAACTCAGTTCATGAACCAGGTCCACATGTGAGAGACACAGTGTTGATATACTTATACTGTGACATATCGTGTGAAGGATAAGTCCAAGGTGTCAGCAATAATTCTTCTGATTTGAATCGAAAAGGTTGCATAGGAATAAGGAGTTGATAGTCTCCTAATGTGAAGAGAACTACATCCGGATCAAGATAAGGATTTGGAGTTTGAATGTCTAGACTCGAATCTTGAATGAAGATAAGAATTCGAGTTTTAATCAACTCTGATACTACCTATATAATAATGATTGTTCTCTTTATGGGATTGCACAACGCAGAAGTGAAACTAATTGAAGAGAAAATAGCAAGGCTTCTTGCAAGCAATTTAACGTGAGATTAAGTGTGCATTCCTTGAAAGCTACTTGGACAAGATAGAGAACCAATTCATTGTGTCTTTCTTTTATTCTAGTTCAATTGTAGTACGGTGTTTAAGTTTACCTTTCAGCTTTCATCGAAGCATTGTATTAGGTATTTGAGTATTCCAAGTTAGCATTAACTTGAAAAGTGTCCAGCAGTTGAGGCTGTGTGCCACACCTGGATTAAGAGTTTAATCATGGTTTACAAGAGTTTGTAAATGTGTTGGCTCAAGTGAATTTAGTGGAAGTTTGGGAAAATCTACTGAGTAAAAGTAGGTCCGTAGGTTTTTTTTCACCTTTTGAAGCCAGGGTTTTTCCACGTAAAAATCTCTGTGTTCTTTATTTTATGCACTCTTAATTCGCGCAAACAGTCAAGAATACATCTAGAAGAACAGTTTCTTATAGCTGCGAAAATTAGGTCCCCATCAAGATCACCCCCCCCCCAACTTGTGTGGTATTGACATGTAGAAATCAATCTGGTATCAGAGCAGGTTATCCTTGAAGAGGCTAACACTTAGGAGAAGATCAACAATAAGTGCACCACCTGGGAACTGGGAAGCGGGCAATCAACTGTTCTGGCCTACCAATTTTTACATGTCAAAGTACTATTCTGTGGAAGAACAGAAATGAGAGATCACATTATAGGGGAGATTTGAACTTTGGGATATTGTACTGATGGTCCCTGCGACTCACTAAGAAGAATGCTGAAGAATTGATAGTGCCAAAAACAAGGGCTGAATTCGTACTTGCTGAGGACGTGAGGAAGTGGGGAAGAAAAATGGCTAAGGAGAGTGGCTTGTATGTGTCTAGGACCAGACGAGTACAGTAAGGATCCAAGCTGTACAATGCTAAGGAAATATGGGACACTCTGTCAAGTGGCTATGAAGGAACACCTCAAGTGAAAGATCAAGAGAACACTTCTGTTATTCTCAATAATGAGAATTTTACTATGAAGCGAAGGATGAAACTATCAGGAGATGTATACTGATCACCACTTTGACAAATGAATTGAATTCTTGGAAGGATTATCCTTGAAGAAACAAGGTTGAGAAGTCTGACAAAGAGTTCTGCCAGTCACATGGGAAAGCAAAATCACTGCCATTCAGCGAATCCAAGAAATGCTACCTCTAGACTGATGAACTAATTGGAAAATTAGACTGCCTATGAAATGAGGAGACAACATGAGATGGAACTCCAAAAGGAGGAAGTTAGCTCCTCAGAATTGCTGAAGGTGGCAGATTTGGAAGATGATGAAGTGGTATGAATCCACTAGGGATTTCAAGAGTACCTGATGAGAAGAAAAGGGTCTTTCACGAGGTAACAAACTTCAACAAAACAAGAAGCTCCGAAGAAAACAGACATTGAGGGATGCTACAAGTGTGGTAAGACTGACCATATTGATTCAAAAACTGCCCCTCAATGGGAAATTGAAGTGGAAAGAAAGAAAGAGCTGAACGATAGAAAACCAGGAAAAAAAAGAAAAAAGGAACAGTTAAACAAAGAAAAACAAAGGTCACAAGGCTAATGGTTTACTGCTTGGGGAGAAACCTCAGATGAAGACTCAGAAGATGAAGCTGAGAGGGAGCAAGCACTAATGGCCATCGGAGAGACTCAGATGATGAACAAGAGGTAAGTATTCTTCAATCAAAGGGCAAGATTTAAATTCTTGTGCTAAAGAAAGCTGGCTGAGCTATAATAACTTCATTGATGAGGGGATCTGGAGATAATTAATAAATGAGAAGAATTCTATCTATAGGGAAATGGTGTGATTCTAAAAGCAAAATATAAAAGTCTAGAGTCTAGGGAAATGAAGTGATAAAAAAAATGCTGAGTGAAGAACAGGTCTTGAACTTGAAACATGTCCTAGGCTAGGTCTGAAAACTTAAACTGAAATTAGGAACAGGAAAGAGAAAGCTGAATCACGCATATCTCACTCTAGACGAAAATTTGGGAAAATGACGATGAATTATACAAGAAGATGAATTCATTAAAGTATTGAAAGAAGATTAGGAAAGGTTAAAACATGACCTAGAACAGAACTTGCAAGTGAACAAGGCTTCTACTGCGTCTCTCCTGCTCAAAAGCATCAATAGCAAGTAACAAAAGAGGACGTGGCTATGGGACCAAGCTCCTAAATGTGATCAAAAAGGCAGTACCTCACTCTTCCTTAAAATAAAATCTTGCACACACCGTGGTAAGACTGCATTTACAATATTGATTGTAATGCAAAAGAAAAGGCAGTCAAAGAAAAAATGCTTTTGTCAAATGAAAAGCAACACAGCTGCTAGTTGGGCACGACAGAATGCTTGATTCATCCTTGTTTGCCATAGAAAGGACCAAACTAGTTTGGTTCTAAGACTAACCCTGATTTCCTTTTGCGGGTCCAGTGAAAGGGAGGAGCCAAATATGGTATACTGGATATAGGCTGCTCGAAAAACATCATGATTGGGACAAGGGACCAGTTCCTTTTCATTGAGGACCTACAAAGGGAGGTAATGTCTCCTTTGGTAAATGGAAAGAAAGGTGAGATCATTGGGGTTGAAGGTAGGCAAACAGATTCTCAATTCATAGAGAATGTCTATCCTGATAGAATGGCTTGAAATATAGCCTAATAAAAGTGTGTCACACTGTGTGACGAGGTACCCTGTCGTCTTTTACCTCACCAAATGGCTTTGTGATTAACCATACTATCTGGACAAGATTGTTTTTGCAGGGAAAAAGAGCTATCAATATTTACATTGTAGATTTGTTCCACTCTTTCAGAAATTTGAAACTCATTGTTTAAGTGTTTTGGTTAATGATCCCCTTCCTGTGGCACAAAAAGACTTGGTCATGCCAGTCTAAATCAGCTAAATAATTAGTCTCCAAGGACTTGGCTTATAGCGGTTACTAATATCAGCTCAAGGAAACAAAGTTTGTGAGGCAGTGTGCAGGGGGAAGCAGGTAAGTGTCATCTTCCAAATCCAAGAAATGGTAAGTTCGTCCAAGACGTTGGAACTGGTTATATCGATCTTATGTTGTCTCATATGAGAACCATGAGCAGAGTGGAAAAGAGTATGTATTGGTGCTAGTTGATGACTATTCTATGATTCACCGGGTTTTATTTCTAACTTCCAAAAGATGAAGCATTTTGACATGTTTTTCTGCAGTTTGTATAGGAAAACTCAGAAACAGATTAGGAAACTCAACTTGCATCCATTAGGTCTGATCATGGAACTGAGTTGTGAAACTTTTAAGTTTGCTAAGTTTGTAATGAAAGATGGCATAGATCACAACTTTCTGCACCTAGGACTCCACAAACAAAATGGAGTAGTTGAAAAGAAAAATAGAAACTCTTGAGGATATGGCTTAGAAACAATTTACTATACTAGCAAATTGCCTCACAGCTTCGGGCAGAAGGCTAAAAACAACTGCACATGTTACATCATAATAGATGCATGACCAGACCTCTCAGTAGAGAAGACTCCTATGAGTACTTAAATGAGAAAACCAATATATCCCATCTTAGGGGCATTTGGTTGCAAGTGCTATGTGCACAATAATGAAAAGACTCCCTACGAAAGTTTGATCCAGAAGTGATGAGAAGTATTCTTGGATATTCCTTCAACATAGTTAAAGTTATAAAGTATATAATAAAGAACTCTACTGTGTAAAGAAGTGTGCTATAGTATTTGATGAAACTAACATTCTTTCTGAGCGACAGGAACATGAAGATGAAGCCATTAGACTTGTCAAAGACCTTGCTGAAGCATTACTCAAGTCAAAGTGACACCTACAGAAGGAACAAGTGATGGACCAAGTTTCTTCCTTACAGGGCAACCTGACAGGGAGAAGTCAAAGAGGAATTGAAATAAACTCCTTGACGAACTATTCTGAACCTGTTCCTCATCAATGGCTGACAACATCCAGTAGAAGCCAGTGGTTGGTAAAACCTCACAAGTATACAAAGTTCTCATCCCATTGAGAAACATTCTCAGTGACTCAACATCTGGATCAAACTAGATCACCAATTAAGAAAATCTTGTGCTTTTGATGCTTTCTTATCTATCGTTGAACCTAAAAATATTGTTGAGGCTATGCAGGAGCAGATTAGGTGAACTGCAATGCAGGATGAACTAAACCAGTTTGAAAGAAGTCAAGTTTGGCACCTAGTTCCAAGACCCAAGGGCAGATCAGTCATTGGTACTAAATGGGTCTTTAGGAACAAACTGGATGAAGATGGAACTGTCACAAGGAACAAGGCAAGGTTGGTGGTCCAAGGTTACAGCCAAGAGGAAGGAATAGACTATGATGAGACATTTGCTCCAGTTGCAAGACTAGAGGCAATCAGACTTCTCATAGCCTTTGCAGCACATATGGAATTCACTCTTCATCAAATGGATGTCAAAAGTGCCTTCCTGAATGGCTACTTAAAGGAAGAAGTGTTTGTGAAACAACCCCCAGGGGTTTGAAAGCAAAGAATGTCCTGAACATGTGTACAAGCTGGACAAGGCTCTATATGGACTCAAACAGGCACCAAGAGCATGGTATGAAAGACTGTCAAAGTTCCTACTGGAGCATGGGTACAAGAGAGGTAAAATAGATAGTACCTTATTCTTAAGGGAAAAAGGTAAGGACCTTCTTGTTGTACAAATTTATGTTGATGACATAATCTTTGGGGCCACCACTGACAAGCTAAGCAAAGATTTTGCAAAACTAATGGGAAGTGAATTTGAAATGAGCATGATGGGTGAGCTTAACTTCTTCTTAGGGTTGCAGATCAAACAAACCCAAAATGGAACCATGATTCATCAGCAGAAGTATACAAAAGAACTAATCAAGAAGTTTAAAATGGAGGATTCTAAAGAAATAGATACACCTATTGCAACTGCCACTAAATTAGATATTCATGAACCTGGTTCATCAGTTGATCAGAAGTTGTATAGGGGTATGATTGGTTCACTCTTGTATCTTACTGCCAGTAGACCTGACATTGTTTTCAGTGTAGGGCTATGTGCTCGTTTTCAGGCAAATCCAAAAGAGTCTCACTTGACTGCTGTCAAGAGGATATTGAGATATCTGAAAGGCACTATTGAATTGTGTCTTTGGTACCCTAAAGGTAGTAATTTCAATCTAGTAGGATATGCTGACGCTAACTATGCAGGTTTCCTAGTGGATAGAAAAAGCACCTCAGGTATGGCACACTTCCTTGGTTCATGTCTTGTATCATGGGCTACCAAGAAGCAAAATTCAGTAGCCCTATCTACTGCTGAAGCTGAGTATGTAGCTGCAGCTTCTTGTTGTGCTCAATTACTATGGATTAAACAACAATTGGTAGATTTTGGAATTGAAGTGGGATGCATACCAATATTTTGTGATAACACTAGTGCTATAAGTATGACAAAGAACCGTGTTCATCATAAAAGGACCAAGCACATAGATGTTAGACACCACTTCTTGAGAGATAATTATGAGAAAGGATTAATCACTATAGAATTCTGTGCTACTGATAAACAAATAGCTGACATCTTCACCAAAGCACTGAATAGGGAAAACTTTGAAAGGAACAGGTTGGAATTAGGGATGATTAAGATCACCTAAAAAGGAACCAGTTCAGAATACAATGAAAAAAAAAATCACATTTTTGGTTAGAAGTTCTGATTTTATGTAAATATCTAGACTAATTCTTACTCAGTCTCATACTCTAATCAGTATACTCCTGTGACGTGTGTTTATATTAATTCATTGATCTCTTACAAAGTTTTTTTTCTATTCTGATATATGAAGCATAATCAAGAGAAGTTCTAGTTGAAGAACCTGATTCATCAGTGTATGCTCATGAGAGAAGGTCAGGTATGTTTCTATACTTTGCACAATTATAAAAATAAATATTCCAATTATGAGCAGAAGTCCTATTCTAACCAAACTCCTAAAAAATAGAACCGTTGAGCATTGAACCAGTTTCATTCTCCTAGAATTCTAAAGAAAACATGACTATTTGCTTAAACCAAGCGTCACCTATTTATCACTTAAAGACCGGAGTCATAATGGGATTAGACTCTTGATTGACCACTGCAAAAAGGCTGATGTTACTGCACCTAATCATACTCTACTTTAAATACACTCCACATACTCCCATTCTAGTCCATAACTGTCATTAAGCCTTAAACCTCAAATCATCATCATTCTCTCTAAAAATCTCCAAAAATCCCCAAAATTCTCCAGAAATTCTTCACCCTGACTACTCCTCAAGAAAATCCAGGAACTCTCCCACCAGTATCTCCTAACACACCCTCATCTGCACCTCCTAGCGACGATCCTAAACAAAGATTTCGCCGGCAGAAAATGTTGGCAAGAAAGACTGTGGCTACTGGTGCTCTGAGAACGGCTCTAAACGAAAAATTGAGAGCCAGCCAGAAAAAAGAGAGCTCTAAAAAGGAATCATCTGATACGAGTTCTGAGTCTGAAGCGTTTGTTTCTGAAAGCGATGGAGAAGAACGTGGGTCTTCTGACTCAGACAAGAATCAAGAAAACCCTAGGGAGATAAATACATGCTATGTTTTTTCTGATGTAGTTGAGAAGGTGGACAATAGGTTTGTGTTGGTGGGTTCTGTGAGAGATGTAAATGAGGGAGAGTCGAGTAGAAAGGGAAAGAAAAAGAAAGATAACATTCTTGCTATTTGTGGAGGAATAGAGGAGAGTGGCAACAAGCCAGGGGGATGTGAAACTGGGAAGGCTGCTGAAGGCCTTGTACACCTGAGTGAACAACAAGATGAACCTGGTTCATCTGTGGAAGAAACCTTGGTTGACATTCTGAAGAAGGTTGGGGCAAGCTATGATCCCAAGAAGCGCAAAGCTTCTTCTCAAAAGGCTCTAACCGCCTCTAAGCCAACAAAGAAGAGCAAGGTGTCATCTCCTAAGTCTACTGTCCCTTCAGTATCAAAGGTGAAAGCTACAAGAAGCAGGGTAAAGCAAAGTGAGGCTGAGTTGTAGAAAGCCTTAGAGGCAAGCAAGAAAAAGAAGAAGGAAAAGCGAAAAGCTAAAGTTGTGGAAAGTTATGTGGCTGCAGAAGAAGAGGAGGAGGAGATGGAATTGGTCCATCAGGAAAGAGGTACAACTGAGGAGGTTCCCACTCCTACACCAAAGAGATCCAAGACTTCTACCAAGAAGTCTTCAGAATCTGTATCTGCTGAACCCTCCCTAGCAAAAAGAACCAGGTCTGCAGTCAAAGGGAAACAAGTGAAAATTCCTGAAGAAGAAGAAGCATGGAGTGGAGAGGAACAAGAAGAGGAATCTGAAAAAGAACAGGACAGATTTGTCCTTTTTGGCAGGAGAAAGATATTGAAAGGAAGAATTCTGAAAGACCTGGAGGAGCCAGACATGAAAAGATTGGTTGATGCCCTGAATGCACAAGGGTGGAAGGACATGGTTCTTCAACTGGATGGCAGGCTGGCAAGGAAAGAGCTGATCGAGTTTATGGCAAATGCCACAGTGGTGAATGGGGTTGTTACAAGCTTGGTGAGAGGAGTAGAGGTGCAGTTTGATGCACCTAAATTGGGCAGAATTCTAGACATACCGTGTGAGGGCTATGATGACTATACTAGGCAAAGGTGGCCTTGTCTAGATTCTCTCCCTTCTACTCTCCAAATCACCAGAAATTTCTGTGATACCAAGTCTGCTGAAGAAGTGCCTGAGGCTAGGTTTGTGCAAAAGAGTGAGATGAAGCCTGAGCACAAGGTGCTCTTTGAGTTTGTGAACAAGTGTTTGCTGCCCAGACAGGAGAGAAGGCACATTGCAAATTATATGGACCTGGTCCTTCTGGAGTGTCTTGTGAGAGGAAAGCAGATCAACTGGCCTACTTTCATTGTCAAGCTGCTGGATAGAGTCATTAATGGCTCCAAGGCCCATGCCACACCTTATGGGTTTATACTGACAATTGTCTTGGCCAAGTTAGATGTGCCATTGAAAAAGTGGGAGATGGCCTCCAGCAAAGAGCACTTTGGAATCAAAACTCTGCAGGCTTGTAGGACTATCTACTAAGTGTAACCCCAGTTGAACCTGGTTCATCCTTGAAGACTCCTGTGAACAGCAAAGTTAGGGCATTGATTCTAGAGTGTGAAACAAAAGATGCAGAAATTGCTAGGCTCCAGGCTCGCATTGCTGAACTAGAAAGTGAAAGAAATGGCCTCAAAGCTGAGCTAGCAAAGGAAAAGGAAAAGAGTGAAGGGATGCTCCAAACAATGCTTAATCTTCTTCAATCCCAACCCTCTAGTTCCTCCAAGCCCTAGAACCAGTTTAGAAAACCCCTCAGTGACCCAGATTCGGGACTTTTCTCTGTTTTTTTTTGCTCATGGTTGGATGTTTGTTTTTCTTTTTGTGGTCTGTTTTGTAGAAACACCTCCTAATCAATGACAATGTGCTTTGTTTTCTCTTGTTCTATGAAACTTCTGATCTTAATAGCTAAATTTCTTGTGAAGTTGATTATTGATTAACTGAATCATGTTTTCACTTGCAGTTGCCCCAGTGGCCATGAGTAATAATTAACATCTGGGATTCATATAATATGCAACTTTTCGATGATGCCAAAAGGGGGAAGAGATATTGTGCTTTACTTTGTATTCTGATAATAAAGTGATATTTATAACCTGATTAAACCTGGTCCTTAATGATAAGTTAATAGTGTGATAATTAAGCTGAGTTCCACAGGGTCTCTGATCAATAAAAGCACAGAGTTTGTCATCATCAAAAAGGGGAAATTTGTTGGCCCAAGTTCAGATGAAGTTTTGAAGATTGACAAAATGAACTCAGTGATGAACCAGGTCCATCATGTGAGACAGACACAGTGTTGATATACTTATACATGTGACATACGTGTGAAGATAAGTCTCAAGGGTCAGCAACAATATCTTCTGAGTTGATCGAAAAGGTTGCATAGGATAAGGAGTTGAAGTCTCCTTATGTGAAGAGAACTACAATCCGGATCAAGAATAAGGACTGGAGTTTGAATTGTTCTAGGACTCGAATTTGATGAATGATCAGCAATTCGAGTTTTAATCAAACTCTGATTACTAACTCTATAAATAATAATGATTGTTCTCTTTTTCAGAGATTGCACAAACGCAGAAGTGAAACTAAATTGAAGAGCAAAATAGCAAGGCTTTTTGCAAGCTATTTACGTGAGATTCAAGTGTGCATTCCTGAAGCTACTTGGACAAGATAGAAGAACCAGTTCCATTGTGTCTTTCTTTTATTCTAGTTCAATTGTAGTAGGTGTTTTAAAGTTGTACCTTTCAGCTTTCATAGAAGCAATTGTATTAGGTATTTTGAGTATTCAAGTTAGAGTTAACTTGAAAGTGTCGCAGCAGTTGAGGCTGTGTGCCACACTGGGATTAGAGTTTAATCCTTAGGTTTACAAGAGTTTTGTAAATGCTGTTTTGGCTCAGTGATTTTAGTGGAAGTTTGGGAAAATCCTACTGAGTAGTAGGTCGTGGTTTTTTCACCTTTTGAGCCAGGTGTTTTTCACGTAAAAATCTCCGTGTTCTTTATTTTATGCACTGTTAATTCCGCAAACAGTCATAGTAAGTACATCTAGAAGAACCAGGTTCTTCTAGTGCGAAAATTAGGTACCGCACAAATCACCCCCCCCCTCTTATGTGGTATTGACGTGTAGAACATCAGTAGGTATTTTGGAGAAATGTTGAAGGTATCTAACCGTCTCATTCAGACCTTATATTACAATCTCCATGTCTTTCAGTGTTTAGTCAGTTTAGTAGCCATTCAGTCTAGTACCTATTCAATTCAGTATCTCATCATTTCAGTAATCGTGTATTCATTCAGTTTAGTAAGCAAGTGTTAATGAAAGTTCACGTTCCCGCCAGAGCTATTTAAGGTCCAGAGTTAGCCGAAGATACAACCAAGACAATCGTTCGAGGACGAATGATCCCAAGGGGGAGATAATGTAACACCCCGTAAATTTGAATCAGCTGTGGATGCATTAAATGAGTATTAATGTGATGGTTATCAATTGAATATGATAATAAGTGTACGAGGCATATCATAAGTGATTTGGGGTCCAAGGAGAGACCTAAGTCTAAGCCAAGTTGGAAAATTACATGATAGACTAAATTTCCAAATGAGTACGCACAAGACCACACTTTGGACGAGCATATCTACAGATATATAAGGTTTTAGGTGATGCAAAACCTATCAAATGAAAGATCTTCGAGTCTAGTTTCTAACACTTCAAACCGTTCGTCATTTGGACATTCCTACAAGAAATTATGATCAAATTACCAAAATCAGACCACCCAGTTATTTTGGCGGACAGCGAAGCGAGACTCGCTTCGCCAGACCTGGCGCGGATCCTGCCTTCCCTCTAAGGTGCTGGACAGCGAAGTGAGTCTCACTTCGCCAAACCGGGTGCGGCCTAGCTAGGGTCTTTTTAAGCAAATTCGGGGGTTCACTTCCCCAATTTCTTATGGACGAATTTTAGGGTTTTTCTCCACTCTCTCAAGACCTCCAACCCCTCCCATATTCAAGGTAAGCAATGCCCATTATCTTGGTGTGAATTCCATCATTTAACACTAATATTAATGAAATCTACAAATAAAATACTTAGATCTTCAAGAGATTTCTTCAAGAACTCAAAGGAAGGTTTTGTAAGGTTTCTTCCAAAAAGGTAATCCTACACCGTTAGACTTACATGTATGGATTTATTAAGGGAATATGAGTATGAATAACTCAATATGATTCAGTATTTCAGTATCATGTATTGCAGTATGATTCTCAGTTCCTGATTTTAAATCCTTGAATGTTGGACCCCTGTCTTTGGGCCTGAGGCTGCAATTAATGCTTTATGCATCTTTGGGCCTGAGGCTGCAGTTATGTATACGTATACTTGGGACCAAGGCTGCAGTTTGTGCACATGAGGCTGCAGTTTAATATTCAGATAAACAGGTTGTTCATCATTCAGAAGAGAGAGTATTCATATCCTTACTTCCTTTGTTCAGTTCAGTTATCAGCTATCATTTCAGTTATCAGTTATTAGTTATCACTTATTATCTCAGTTATCAGCTATCATCTATCAGTTATCATTTCGGTTTCAGTTTCAACTGTTATAATACCAATTATTAATTGTTAATTCTCAGTTATCGGCTCAGTATTAGTTTCAGCATTTACAGTTCTTTCTTTCAGTTGCTTTACATACCAGTACAATTCAAATGTATTGATGTCCCTTTTTGCCCGGGGCCTGCATCTCACGTGCAGGTACTGATTTACAGGTTGACGATTCAGAGCTCTAGGATTCTCTTACCAGCTATTTGGTGATCCCCAGTTCTTTCGGGGCATTATCATTACCTTACAGTCTTTCAGTATTTAGTCAGTATTTTCAGTACTTCAATAGAGGCTTCATAGACTAGAGTAACAGTTAGACAGAGTCACAAGCTTTTTATGTTAAGCAACGTTGGCTGCAGACATGTTTCAGACTTGTATTAGTGTTTCCACACTTTGATTTTTATCATTCAGACTTTTAGTATATCAGCATGTGTTAGTTTATCTTCCACATTTAGTATGTTATGATATCACATGTTGATTCAGCCAGCCAGTTGGTTCGCTCGGTCACATGTAGTCAGGCACCGAGTTCCGTGTTACGTCCAGGCCCAGGTTCGGGGCGTGACAACAGCGCTGAAGTATCGTTTCGTGCAACCTTTCTCCATTTCATGTCCAAGCATTCCTATACGTGAAATAAGCTCTATTGTGCTCAATTTTTGCACAAATTAGCATCCAAACAACAAGCAAGTAGGGTAAATAACATCAAAATATATGGAATTATAGCACAACATTAACACCCCACACTTAAATGTTGCTTGTCCTCGAGTCAACCAACCAAACACTTCCTCTTCAAGGACCCAACAAACCACACATTCACAGCACACTACACCTATGACCATGGTTGGTAGTAACAATTAAGCTCTAGCATATGCGGTCAAAATGCACTTCCCATACTCATGTCCAATTTCAAAACATCCAACTCAGGAACAACATGATTATAATAATCCTAGCCTCGAAAACTAACTCAATGTCACAATGCATCCGAGGCTTGAATACTTAATCTAACAGAGAGGTCTAATAATGTTACCTATCCTTTGTGAATAATGTTCCCTCACAATAAAACAAAGAGTAAGTATTTTAAGGACTCTCACATATGAGAAAAAATCACTCACTCTCTCAAAGGAGTCACACACATGCAAAAGGTACCATAGGCTTGTCCATTATGTAAACCTCTACTAATGTAGCCTGCTCGGTCCGAAATCAACTAGGACTTGATTATGGTTGTAATGTGGGCTAAGGGACAGGTAGAATATATTTATAATATAGTGGCTAACTCTCCTAAGCACTTTAACATATCACTTATTTAACTTTAAGCGCAAAACTCCTTCAATCCACTTCAATCATCAGAAGATAGCTCAACCCAAAATATTTTCTTTCTTCTTTACGCACTGTTTCAGATCACATCCACTAGCAAAAATAAGAAACCTTTATTTATTCATTTCTTCTTTCCTCCTTTTTTTACCTCGCCTCTAGTGGATTTTTATTTACAGCACAAGTGCACATTTCTTCCTTCTATTGGTTCCTTTCAAAAGCTACCCTAAGTTTTCTCATTACTTCTTTCTAGCGCTCTCTTTACAATTAATGTGCTTTAAGAGGTCTAAGGATCAAAATGATTCAATTAAGAATAAGCAGGGATAGGATTGCAATGCGGGTGCCAAAAGAAAGGCTTATAGGCTCAAAAGGGTAAATAGGGATGATTTTATTTGTGATAGGCAACTAAGCTCAAAAAGTTCAAATAAAGTCTAACATTACTTTTCAAACCGAGCAACACCTTGGATTTCGATTTAATTTACATTCCGGACAAGTTCTAGACTCAAATGCAACAACATGGACTATGCAAAGAACTCACTTTACGCATGGCACATGACTCCCTAAGAACGGTTTCATTCAGACTCTCAAGCAAACAAGTATTTCACAAAGCCAAGAGATATATTAAGCATAATGCACAAAGCGAACACAAGTCAAACAACTGAGACATAGGAGATATACCACATGTTATTCCTTTTTACCAAGGCATCATCATATATTTAAAGCTAAGGGAAGGTGAAATGCATGCCAGATCCTAAGTATGCAACCATCAAACAAGTCAAAAGGTGCAAATCACATCAGTTCTTCTCCTTTATTTCCTACATACTACTCTAAAAGTAAAAATAAAAATAAAAAAAATTAAAACTACTACTCGGTTCAAGTTACATCCAATTGAAAAGAACCGAGGCACGAAGAAAAATCATGGGGGATTATTACTACCTAAGGAAAATAAAAGATATGTTTTTGAATTTTTTTCTATTTTCTATTTTTTTTGTATTTTTGTTTAAACTTAAATCCCTCAAGAAAACAGTATAGGAAAAGTCCATTTTTTTTAATTTTTTTAATTTTTGTTTTTGTTTTTTGTTTTTTAATATAAAAATAAAAATAAAAACTACTACACTACTCAATACTATTCTAAGGTATCTTAAAATAATAAAACAAGAAGCTAGCAATAAAGAAAATAAGAAGCTACTAAGAAATTAAAAAAATAAGAAGCTAGAAATAAAAAAAATAGAAAGCTAATATGGTTACTAATCTATTACTACTATGCACAAGTAGAGTTACCCACCCAACACTTAAAACATGCAGTGTCCCCAATGCATAATTAAAGTATAAAGGGTGAATAAGAACTCCTTGATCAATCTTGGAGACGATGGCCCTCATCGAAGAAGGCTCGGTCAGCCTTATCCCAATCATCAACGTCATCACCCAGATCCTCACCAGTGGCATCAACCGCTGGATCAAATTGCTCCTCCTCACCTTATACCGAGTGCTCTGGTGTGTTGATATCTTCCTCTGGTGGCACCCCATAAACCACGGCTAAACCAACCAATTGCTGGTACGGTGAGCGGGAACTGCTCAGTCAACTGAGTCCTCTCCTCTGAAGTAGCAGGCGTACCCCCAATCCTCAACTGCAAATCTATCACCCCACACAAATGAGCCAGGACTGACGCTCCGCTGTAGCCAATGTCGTACCATCTTCCTCATCTGGTCCACGGATAACCGCAATGTCAATGGCTCGAGATGTGGCTGGAATCAACATGTCAAACGTGGTCTCCTCATCGAATTGCTCTCTACGCAAATATTGCATAAGCAGATTCACAAAGAATATCCTAGTCAGCGTGCCCTTTCTAGATTGTGCCATCTGGATATGTATCAACTGGCTCACATTCACTGACCACCTTTTTATCAAGAAATACACTAGACATACTCTCTCTCGGGAACAACAACAAAATCATTATCACACGAAAGTAGTCTCGTGTTCACCAAGCACAACCACACTCAAGCAATTTTCATAAACTTCACTTTAGGCAAAGAAGAACATGCGTTGTATCTTTTGTCTTGTGTCCACAACGCATACGAATTAACACCACACAGCGTGTACCTAATATCTGTGTAAGCAGGCCGGTCAATAAAGTCACACAACGGACTACATGGGACATTGGGGGCATCCAAAAATCTACATAATGCTCTAGCCAAAATATCAATAAGCCTCCCAGGAATAGGTACCAATTGCTCCTTATCCTCAAGGTTATAACCGACATAGAACCGCGCACTAACCTAAAGTTTGCCTCCCCTAGATTTTTAAATACAAAACCCAGCCCTAGTTCATGTATTCTTTCCCAAATCTGAGGGTAACGAGACTTCAATTTATGCTCATCAACTGCAAAATCAGGGAGATATGAGTTTGGGCGACACTTCATGTACCAAGCCCTCCCAGATGGGGGTACACTCTTGATGCCATACTCATGAGTCGCTCTCTCTTGAGGTTGTGCTCTGGTAGAAGCAGAAGCCACTTACTTTCCTTTACCACTATGACTACACGTAGCCTCAACTCTGTTCCTTTTCTTTGGCGGCGGTCCTGACGAGGTAGCCTTTGCCTTTGGTGGTGCCTTGGCCTTAGCCGGTGCCTTAGAACTAGCTGTTGGACGAACCAAATTGCACATACTTGTCAACCATGCCAATTTTCAATGCAAGGAAACAAAAACTATCACAAAAATAAGGTCGGAGTGACCCCACACTTAAAGCTCTAAGATATGCTAATTTTAAACCATGGGCTACTCAGACTTCGCCTTCATCAAGTAAGCGTAGTAGCATCTAAATTTTGGCACTTCACATAGCCCGGATGTCATTGCAAACACACTTTATCTATCCACCCCGACTCCATAGAGTCACCTCACATATAGGCTATTGTATTAATCATGCTCACCTAACACAAAACAACCAATCCTGGAGACTCAGGCTCCAATTGGGACTAAAATCGCCAATGAGGCAATTTATCAAACACCTTGTATGCATTATTTGTGTGTGAGATTCTTTGTGGGTGAATGATTGCTCCACCCTCCCAAATCGGCTTGGAAATCGAGTGTAAAACACTTATTATAACAATCACAAGACATCCTATGGGGTATTTGGGGCTGGGAATTTCTTTTAGCACAATTGCACCATTATTGCACCTTGTAGAGCATATTAGCCAAAGAGAGAATAAAGGAGAGAGAAAGATAAAATCATACTTGTTGATTGAGAGAGAGAGAGAGAGAAAGAGGCAGTGGGGGTGGGTTGGCAACTTGAGGAACTTAGCTTTTTGTTTCTTTTTGTTTTTGATGTTGGGGTCGTGTGGGTGTTACAAGGAGTGAGTATGGTAATTAATTAAGAGGGGGTGTTGTGGTGTTAATTAATAAAAGAAGGGTAAGGAAATAATAACAAAAACAAGTCACTTACCTGGGCCTCAAGCGTTGGCCAGTGCGAGGCAGATTCTCACGCATGGGTTGGACATCGCGAGGCAGCGTGAGGGGCAGCGTTTGGATGCTGTGAGGCAGCATGAGGTGCGACAACAATGGAGTTGTAGAGGTTGCATCGTGGAGTCTAGGGCTCCAAGCTTGGCACGGCAGACGGTGCAAAACAGCATTGGGGCACTCAATTTTCAGCAGGAGGTAGGGCAGTGTTTCATTAATGCTAGGCAACGCGAGGCACGAGTAGACTTCTCCCCACGATGGCTCGGTGTTTTCTTGTTCGTTTTGCACCCTTTTAACTTGTATAGGACCCCCGAGCACATCGTTCTTCCATGTAGCTCCACTACCTATAAAAACACGACAAATCCACACAAAACTCACTTGTTAGTCCGCCTCAATATAAATCAAAAACTAAAACTAAATGAAATCTATGATACAATTTGGGTTGCCTCCCTATAAGTGCCTTAGTTAACGTCATGGCATGAGGAATACAACACGACCGTGGGTTGCCTCCCAGGAAGCGCCTGATTTAACGTCGCGACATGACGCAGGCTTTTAGGATTACACTTAGCTCGCATATTGGGGCTCTTTCAAGTACATCACATCTTTCTCCCCTTTTTCTTCAATCATTCCAAGGTAGTGTTTCAACATTTGCCCGTTCACTTTTAACCCGTTCGTCCCATCTTCAGACTCAATTTCTACCGCCTAACTTGAGAACACTTGCACAACTAAAAATGGTCCCGACCATTTAGATTTCAGCTTACCCAGAAATAATCTCAATCTCGAGTTGTATAACAACACTAGATCTTCGGGTTTGAAGTTCCTATCTAGAATGTTCTTATCATGCATCATCTTTATCCTTTCCTTGTACAATCTTGTACTCTCGGATGCCTGGAACTGGAACTCCTCGAGTTCATGTAACTCTTTAACTTTACTTGTGCCTGCAATTTCCATATCCAAATTCAACTACCGCAGTTCCTATAAGGTTTTATGCTCAAGCTCTACGGGAAGATGGCATGTTTTTCCAAATACCAACTTGTACGGAGACATACCTATTGGCGTTTTAAGTGTTGTGCGGTAAGCCCATAATGCATCATTCAACTTCCTTGCCCAATCAGTCTGAGTCGCATTCACTATTTTGGTTAGGACACTTTTGATTTCCCTGTTGGACAATTTCACTTGCCCGCTTGTTTGCGGGTGGTAAGGAATGGCAACCTTATGGCAAACTCCATACTTTTCTAACATCCTTGCGAATGATCTATTGTAGAAATGAGTTCCACCATCACTGATTATAGCTCTCGGAGTGCCAAACCATGTAAAAATATTTTTCCTTACAAATCCTATTACTCATTTGGCATCATTTGTATGGTCAAATGCAATCACTTTTGAACCTATCAAATAAGACCTGAATTTGTCAAATGCAAACACTACAACCAACATCTTTTTCTCAGTCATAGTATAATTGAGCTGTGCACCGCTTAGCATTCTGTTTGCATAGTAAATTGGGTGCACCATTTTGTCCTTTCGCTGCCCCAAAACTGCTCCTATAGCATAGTCACCACATCACACATGAGCTCAAATGTCTTCTCCAAGTCGGGTGCAAGAATGATTGGAGCAGTCACCGGTCTCTTCTTTAGCTCCTTAAATACTAACCTGCAATCATCAGAAAACACAAAGGGGTGATCCTTTTCAAGCAGTTTACATAAGGGATTAGCAATTTTAGAGAAATCCTTCATAAATCGCTTGTAGAAACCGACGTGCCCAAGGAAACTTCTTAATTCCTTGACCTAAGTGGGCGGTGACAAGTTCTCTATCACGTCAACCTTATCATGGTCGGCCTTAATACTCTTACTTGACACTCGATGCCCCAACACTGTACCTTCTTGTACTATAAAATGGCACTTCTCCCAGTTAAGCACCGGGTTTGTCTCCACATACCTTTTCAACACTCTCCTCAAATTGTTAAGACAATCATCGAATGAATTCCCCACCACTGAGAAATAATCCATAAAGACTTCCATAATATCTTCAACCATATCCGTGAAAATGGCTAGCATACACCCCTGGAAAGTGGTCTGTGCATTGCATAGGCCAACCGACATTCTCTGATAAGGCAAAGATGCCATACAGACAAGTGAATGACGTTTTCTCTCTATCCTCGGGGGCTATTGTGATCTGATTGTACCCCAAATATCCATCCAAAAAGCAAAAGTGAGACCTCCCTGCCAATCTATCCAATATTTGGTGAATGAACGGTAGGGGAAAGTGGTCTTTCAGGTTGGCAGTGTTCAGTTTTCTGTAGTCCAGGCAAATTCTCCAGCCCGTGACTGTAGGAGTAGAGATCAACTCATTATTCTCATTCTGTACAACAGTCATGCCACCTTTCTTCGGAACACATTGGACCGGGCTTACCAAACGCTATCCGAAATCGGAAAGATGATGCCCGCATCCAACCACTTAATTACTTCCTTCTTCAGCACTTGCTTCATATTCGGGTTCAGCCTTCTATGACGTTCCTCGGAAGATTTGTGCCCCTCTTCCAAGAGAATCTTATGCATGCAAAAGGTCGGGTTGATACCCTTAATGTCTGCCATGGTCCAACCAATAGTAGTCTTACATTCCGGTAACACCTGTAAGAGTTGTTCTACCTGCACAACTAACAAACCAGATGAGATACTAACAGGTAAAGTAGAGTTAGGCTCTAAGAAAGCATACTTGAGGTGGGCTAGAAGTGGTTTCAGGTCCAACTGTTGTACATCCTCTATTTACGGCTTCACAGGTGGTGTTTCTTTTTCTTCTAAGTGTAGTGGCTCAAACTGGGGTTCCCTTTTCCAGAACCCTTGACCTTCGAGAGACATAACCCACTCTGCCAACTCTTCACCATCCATTTTTTTAAAATTTATCAAACAAGCTTCTAATGGGTCTCTGATATTAAGTGTCTCATCATCCTCTTGTAGTATTACGTCAACTGTCTCCACTAGCGAACAAATTGCAAATTCATTGGGCCTCCTCATAGATTTTTTAACGTTGAATATTATTTCTTTATTATTCAACCTCATTTTTATCTCTCCAGTCTCACAGTCAATTAATGCTCTCCCAATGGCTAAGAAAGGCCTTCCCAAAATTATGGGTATTTCTTCGTCAACCTGGTAGTCAAGAATAACGAAATCAGCAGGAAATACAAACTTCCCCACTTGGACGAGTGCATCATCCAGAATTCCTATTGGCTTTTTCATTGTGTGATCAGCCACTTGCAGCAACATTGAGGTTGGTCTAGCTCTTCCAATGCCTAACTTTGTGTAGATCACCAAGGGCATCAAGTTAATACTGGCTCCCAAGTCACACAATGCTTTAGCAAAAGCATAACTTCCAATTGTGCATGGGATAGTGAAACTATCGGGATCAGACAACTTTTGAGCCAAAGGTCTTGTCACTACCGCACTACAAGTTTGAGTCAGAGTTATAGTAGACAGGTCCTGGAAGTCAAACTTTTGAGACATAAAATCCTTCATCATGTTAGCATAACCTGGCATTTCCCTCAAAGCATCTATCCGGAATATTTAATTGAATTTTTCTGATCATTTCCATAAATTTCCTGTATTGATCATCTTTCTTTTGCTTTGCCAACCTTTGAGGGAATGGTGCTGGAAGTAGCTTCTGCCCACCGCTCTTTGTCTTTTCCTGATTAGAAGTCTTTTCCACTACCTGTTCTGGGAACTATTCAATTTCCTTCTCATTGCATTTGTCAACTTGTGCTTGTTCAATTACAACCTCTATGAGCTTCTTCGACTCATCAATCTTGAATGGCACTGGAGTAAGTGGCCCTGCATCTCCAATAGATTGAGCAAATTCTTGCTCTATGTCCAAATCCATTCCATTCCTGATAATCACTATCATTAACTGATTTGGGTTCTGCTCTTTTAGATTGATGTTTGTATCGGCAGGCAACGTTCCTTGTGGGCGATTGTTCAAAGCCATGGATAGCTAGTCTAACTGAGTTTCAATGCCTTTAATAGCCGAGTCATGTGTGGCTAACTTTTCTTGCATCCTTCCATTTGCTCAATGATTTGTTGCAACACGCCCTTGATTTCTATCATATTACTGTCGTCCTGTCTGGTCACCTGTTGTTGATGAGGCTGTTGGTAAGGCATTTTTTGTTGCTGATTGTAACCCTGCTGCCTTTGATAGGGCACAACTTGGCCTTGTGGTCGTGCTCCCCCAGGACCGGTAATGTACTATTGTTGGGTCGGTCTGTACTGCTGATTCTGAGGTCCCCATTGCTGTCCACCTTGCCTCTGACCCCCATAATTATTTACGTAATTCATGTCTTCTCTGAGGCCCCGGTTATCATTTTCTCCACTCCACGGGCAAACATACGGCTAATTGATGCAGGGAGTGCATAGGCCTCCATTTGTTTTATCAACAATATGAACCTGTTTCTTGCCCATCTATCAATTTTCTTTGTCAACAAGCTCATCTGGGTCATGAGAGTGGCTATATTTTCAGCATTTGTATTGTTTGGGTCAAGAGCAACAGAATGCACTATTGGAGTGAGTGTTGTATCCTTCGTCATCCAGCCTAAATTTTGAGCCATCTTGTGAAGAAAAATCTTACACTCTTTGAATGATTTTCTCATGAATGCACCACCAGCTGAAGCATCTACATTGGACTTCAGACTGTCAGCCAAACCCACATAGAATCTCTGTCCTAGCATCTGATCTAGGATGCCACGGTGTGGACACTTCACCAACATACCCTTAAACCTCTCCTAGGTTTCTTGTAAAGTTTCAGTTGGTTTCTGCCTGAACTTCAATATTTCATCAATTTACCTTGCAGTCTTATTGGGTGGATAGAACTTGTTTAAGAACTTCTTGACTAGTTCCTCCCAAGTAGCAAAGGAGTTTATTAGGAGCGAATTCAGCCAAGTTTGAACCTCCCCTGTCACTGAAACAGTAGCAATCTAATTGCTTCGGGTGTTACATTCGGCTTTCTTTGAGTGACACAAATTGATATAAAATTCTTCAGATATTGTTGTGGGTCTTCGATGTAAGACTTGGAGAACAACAATTTATTCTGCAGCAAGTGCAACATGTTGTTTGTAATTTGAAAAGTCTCCACTTGTATCAGAGGGACTGCAATTGTAGTTGCCAGATTGTCAACAGTTGGTTGTGCCCAATCATATAGAGCAGCCTCCGGTACAAGAAGTGCTACCACTATGATATTTGGGTCAACTTGATTATTGCTATTGTCCCCGTTGACGTTCTCAACGTCACCCATTTGAATTTTGATTTGTTCATTCTGCTTTTGCTATTTTCCCTTCTTGTTAGCCCGCTGAATGCTTTCTCGGGATCTGAGAGACCTTCAAATAGTTCAACAGTTCTCAAGGAGCTTCTAGACATGTACCTAAGGCACAGAAGAATTCAAACGTGAGAATTTCAATGGAAATATTTTTAGCACCACATAAAATTGATCTAAACTAAAAATCCTAGAAATTCTTTCAAGTTGTAACGAATAACACCGTTAGTTTCCCGGCTACGACCCCAAAATTTGATCACGCGCAACTATGCCTTATAAAAAGGACTAAGCGGTCGATACAAAAATAATCCGGTTCAAGAGTCCGGGGTCGAATCCCATAGGGAACTAACCTATTTGCTATAACTTTTCGGTATCACTAATGATAAGCTCAAACAATTTTCATAGTTCAAGATTTGATTTGCGAATTAACCAAAATTACTTAACTAAGAATAAATGACAATAAAAACTATCAACTAGCAAGAATGAGGTTGAATCAAGGATAAAAAGATATAGGGTTTATGATTTCCCCAATTGCCGGATTAATTCCTGACACATTAGCTATAATCTCGCCGCAGCACTTTCTAAAGAAGATGAGTTCTTGTTTACCACAATTATCTCTCGATCAAGTATGATAATTTACTAGAAGTATTCTCTCGAACTACTCTAGCTCACAATTCGTACAACTCATAAATATCGCGCCAAAGCTTAGTTATCTCTAATCTCGCTTTTAAATTCAAGTAATTAATCTCTTAACTTACTCGAAAGTGGCATTGTTCAATAACAATCTAATCAAGTGTTCTCTCTCAAGCAACACAAGATAATTAGACACAATTAATCAAGGTGATGTTGGGCATATTTCTATATGTTATAATATTACTTAACTCATGTTTTAACTTCTTTTTGATGCTATTTGGTCTTTAAAATGACCAACATGGTTTAATTATTGGTTTTATGACTAATTGAGTTGTGTGTGATGATTTAGGATATTTGGAGTGCAAAAATATAAAGAAAAGGTGCTCTAGCTAGAGGAGGAGAGGTTGGATACATTGCATCCAACCTAGAAAATTCATATTACGTGTAACCTTGGCAGTGAAGTTGGAACATAGCATCCGCCTTAGCATACGCACCTGGGCAAAGTAGAGATGGAGGAACAAAGGGTGGATGCTTGCATGCGAAGCAGAAGAAGTGGAGGATGAGGTGGATGCAAAGCATCCACCCTAGCATTAATCCCTGAAGCTGAGTCGGAATAGGAGTAGGAGAACTTTGGCCTACGACTTTTGTACGCTATATATAAGCCAAAAATGCCTCTTTCAAGTTATCTAACATATTGGGAAGCGAGAAAAAGCCACGACAAAGGTTGGAAACCATATTCGTCTTGAGTTCTTACTTTTTCCTTCTTTTATTGATTTTTATGTATTCTTCTACAATAGAGAAAGCCTTCTTACCCTATAAGGATAGACATAATGCTTTGACCTTCCCAATTACTTGAGATTGTTACTATGGGCATACGTGGCTAAGAACCCTATTATTCTGGGGTCATGGGTGCTACATGAATGTTGATGTTTGAAGTTTAATTTGACGGATTTGAGTTAATCATAATGGGTTATTTATTTAATTCTATTTTTAGTTATTTTGCTGAGTAGCTAACAGTGAAATACTATCTACGAATCTAGAGTTGAACTCGAAAGTGAGAATTCTAGATTGCATATAGAATTAAATAGAGCAAGTTCTTGAACCCGGGCATCTGGGAACGGATTCGCAATTAGGATAGACATATACCTAATTGCCTTGCTTGGTCGAAACACAGGAATTGTAAATACATTCTTTTTAATCTTAATTCCATAGACAGATAGACATTAAGTTAGCTTGAATATGCGAGTAAGAACTCGACAAATTCTTACGAGTAACATCAACCCTGTAAATCAACAATCTAGATAAATCAATTAGTCATTTTAAGCCAAGAACGCAACATTATTGTTAGCTAACCTGTGACTCTGGAATATTCTCTCCTACTGATTGTTATCTGAAATTGCTTAAGTGTTGTGGTTGAAGTCTAGTTAGTTCATTGCTTGATAGTTCCTTAGATAGTAAATTAGTCAGTTACACATTTTGTGAAAAATCTCTTGAATCGATAAGTTAATTGAGTTTGGATCAACCAAAAGTTAATCATAAGTCTCCGTGGGAACGATACTCTACTTACTACTTTATTACTTGACGACCACATATACTTGCGTGAGTGTGTTTGGTCGTAACACAAGGACCCTCCAATTATCCACCAGAAATACATAGTTGAACAATTAAAGAGTAAAAACGGCTCAGTTATATCAAAACGCAGTCAAGACTTCATCCAACAATTGGTTCCATCAACCCTAAATGACGGGTTTAGCTACTCATAACTTTGTAAATAATCATAATAATATCTAAAAGCATTAAACTACAAATTAAACAAAAAGGAGAGAAAAACTCGAGTGATTCATGCTTCCAAAGTGTTCTGCAGCCTCTTGCCTCTCTAATGATGTCTAACCCCCTAAAAACTAAGTTTATGAGGTATTTATAAGGTAGGGTTCGAAGTCTACACGTCCAAAAATAGTGAGGAAGTAAAAGTGGCTCGGAGAAGCATCGTCGGGGCGGGGCATTTTCAGAGGCACTAACATTACTCCGCGAGGCACTATCAGAGGCGCCAATATTTCCCCGCAAGGCACTGTCAGAGGCGCCAATGACAGTGCCCTGGACAAAGCCTTGCACTGTTTATGGCCATGACTTTTCGTTGCCTTGCACGTCTTCTTTTATTGCTCCATTTTGTAGCGTTGGGGTACCATTTCGTGCAACTTTTCTCCACTTCATGTCCAAGCATTCCTACACGTGAAATAAGCTCTATTAAGCTCTATTTTTGCACAATTTAGCATCCAAACAACAAGCAAGCAGGGTAAATAACGTCAAAATATATGAAATTATAGCACGACATCAGGGGGTAACGCGCTCCCTAGCAAAGGCGACTCCATACCCAGAGCTCGAACCCAAGACCTCTGGGTAAGAATGAAGGAGTACTTATAACTCCACCACAACCTTTGTTGGTGGATTAGTCCATTTATTTGAACTTCAAGGGAAGAACCCATTTTAATGGTCCAAGATATCATCTTATTCTAGAGGTCCAGTGTTGTGTCATGTGTCAAGTGACGTGGCCTCCAAGTCAAATGAAGAAATTAATATTAATATGCCACATACGCCAAATGGCGTGGCAAGCTAAGTCTAATAAAAAAAGGTCAACGAGAATGTGATGTGTACAAGTAACATGTTTGACCAATCACGTGTGGCCTTATCACTACTCCCATATATATTGTGTATGATTTAGGTCAATCAATCAAATTAGAGCAAAGGAATTTAACCTCACCATAACTCCTTTCTTTTATAGCTATAAATTAGAGCAAATAAATTTTCTTAGGCACAAAATTTGTTGTTACTGTCAATTATAAGGCACCAGGACTAATTAATAGACTCCAACTTCTCGTCCATAGCGTGTGATGAGCGGGTATAAACCAAAATCTTGGATTAAGATAGTGTACGGATAAAATCGAAGGTAGAGTTTTTCCTGATTTCTTGATAAAAGAACGAAGGGGAGCACAAATCAACATAGTTATAACCAGGCCGGGAACTCCTCGTATCGAGACCCAGGAAGAACGAATCATGTATATGAGATCGGACACGGCAAGGCGACGTACCCTGGACCAAGTACGGTTTTTGGACCTCAGAAGATGCGGTAAACGGTTATGCATGACGAATAGGGGGCCGTAATATTCGCCCTCAACCATATTTTACGGCGCGAATCTCGTTCAGTATCAATTATGGTTCAACAATTACCGGGAGAACAAGAATTTTATCATTGTTAGACTTGTACTAGAACTGGAATTCTTCTATTATATAAAGGGGGAGTTTTTCTTTATCCTCACACATTGTAACACATAATTCAATCTAATAAGAGTTTACGTTATTCTTATAGCTATTGTTCAAGGCATTACTCACTTGTTCTTTTCTGCACGCGCGATCGAGCTTGTACCGAGGGTCTGATCGTTGACGGGCTCCACTATTCAACCTGAGATTAGGCTGGGTCATTACATCTTGATTGGTTTGACCGTTTGTTTTGTCTTTACTTCATCTATCTGTTATCCTTAATTACTCGTATTGTATTAAACCATGTATCATTTAAACCGCATACAAATTTAATTGTTATTCATTTTTTGGGTAAACAAAGAGGTTGATTGTTAGCTCTATTTATGCTATTCTTTTCATGTTTTTAAATTGTTGTAAATCTTACGAAAAGTACTTGATCACGAAACTTGTAGGGAATTGTCCTTAAAGATATTTCGCCGACACAGTGATAAAAAAAATTAGGCGTATCCCCCAGGACTCAACAAGCTCTTCCAGTTATTAAACTGGGAACAGAACTAGCAGAAAACTCAAAAAAGAATACGCCTAATTTTATTCAGCATAGTATGGGCGAAATATCCTTAAGGACAATGTCCTTGACACGCCTCAAGCTAATTCTTAATCTCCATAACCAATTTTTCCAACAATCTTAAGAATATTTCACCCAGTTTGATTGTAGGACAAAAAATTAACTTTGTTACCATAAATCTGCTTAGTAGCACAAGTGTCTAACATCCACTCTCTTGCATTATCCATAAATTCGCTTGAGAAATGATCACAATAATTATATCATCCGCATACTCAAATTTATTTTTGACTTTGCAGGATTATGATTTCTCTTGAATCCTCTTCCACATTGAGGAATGTATGAAGGTTTTAGTGTGCCTCCACAAATAATTATTATTTCCAGCAAAGTTTGATCTCAAATAAATAACTCATAGTTACGTGAAGAAAGATCCGTCAGTATTCAACATTCACCCAACTAATGCCAATATTTTTCAGAAGTGAGTTCAAAAAGAAATTTTCCGTTCTAAGAACTTGAGTAGTTCTTGAATCACCAAAATAAATAAATCATTAACTAGCCGTTACCTAGGAACAACGCCTATATAAACATGGTCTTTCAAGAGCTAAAGACACTTTCTAATACAATTTTTTGAATCCTCTTATATGCCGAGTTTCTTTAATTTTTGAGTTTTCTGCTAGTTCTGTTCTCAGTTTAATAACTGGAAAAGCCTGTTGAATCCTCCGTAAGTTACGTAACCAATTTTTCCAACATAAATAGTGCCAAATAAAGTGTAACCAACGTACTAAATTATGACCAAGGAACGTATCAAAATCTTGAATTAAGAGGTTGATTGTTAGGTCTATTTACTATCATTTTTTGTCACGTTCTTTATAATTGATGTCATTATTACATCACTCCACCGGGTACTCCTTATATCTACTTTCTCTACTTGCTTCTGGTAATTTTGATCAGTTCCAACTTCAAAAGCAATTCTTTCGCACCAAATGGTGGATTGTACGTAAACTTATTCGTTTCTCAGTCAATTCGATCGGCCAAAAACATATTTGCTCACAATATTTATAGTTTAGAAGCAGCTGGGCAAGTTGTGAATAAACTTTAAATGATTCTACTGGGGGTTGAAACACGGCTAACTTAGGTAAGTAAGCATATTGAAATTCTTAAAGATTACTATAAAATAATTGCAGCCTAAAGTGGAAGAATATTTGCTTTTCAGTGGTGGACTTGGGAATAGTTTATTACCTAGTCTCTCTTAGAAAGAAAGAAACATTGGAAAAACAACAAAGAACTTTTTGCACTAATTTTCTTGTCTCACCATCCAACTTTCGTCTCTCATAATTTCCTATTTAGTCTTCATTTTGGCCATATACTTTTGCTATATATAGTCCATATCAATTGGCTCACTCATCATCCCAAACAATTCAACTTCTCTTCTTCATTAGCAAATTAACTTGTGAGTTTTAGGAAATTGATCATTTTTGTAAAAATGGCACTTGTTAATGCCCAAACATTTCTCTTACTTGCAGTATACTCATGCATGTTTGCTATTGGTTTAGCCAACTATGACTTCAACTGGGGTCCTAGAACCTGGAACAATACTGATTGCCCTTATACTCATCCACCAAATGCTACCCAAACTTCCAATAGATTCATTGTTGGAGGTTCAGAAAATTGGCATTATGGCTTCAACTACATAGATTGGGCTCGAAAGAGTGCTCCTTTCTTTGTTAATGACACCTTAGGTATATATTTCTTTTAAGTTTCTTCTTTTTGTGCATGTGCGTGTCATTTCTTTTACATCAACTCAAGGCGCAGCACTGAATCTCCTTTGCTAAAAAATTATAATAGGTTAATAGTTTTTAATGTATATGCATGCAATGTTGAATCTCCTCACAAGGGACACTCATTACTAGAGGCAAAAGATACTAAAAATACTTTACATTGCGGGTTTGACTACAAAATATAATGCTTGTAGTTTTTAAATTTTCTTGGTGAAAATTCTGCCTTTATCATTGCATAAACTGATCGGTTATATATGCAGTATGCTTGTAAAATAGATGGCTTCTATTACGTATGCATGGGCAGATGCATGCAGCATAAAAAGTCTTACGTTCGAGTTCTATATGTATGTAGTCATACTAATATCTAAATCACTATCATGAAGGAAATAGTGGGTTCAATAGATTCTATATTAACTAAGTTAAAATTCTGAATCCACTTCTGTATGGTATATGATAGTGTTCAAGTATGATCCACCAAATGCAAATGGTACTGGATTTCCACACAGTGTTTACTTATTACCAAACTACAGGAGCTTTATCAAGTGCGATTTCAGGAGGGCTAAAAGGATAGCAGATCCAACTCAGGGTGCTGGTGAAGGATTTGAGTTTGTGCTGAAGAAAATGCAAACTTATTATTTTGCTTGTGGAGAGCACCAAGGCATCCATTGTAAGACTGGGAATATGAAATTTGCTGTGATGCCACTCAAACATTGGCGTTTCTGAGTTAAAAGAGAGAGAGTTGCAGATTGTGCTGTGGCTTGGAATTTGGAAGATGCATACTGATTTTACACTTTCTTTTTTGTTTCGTGTTTTGCTTGAATAAAGAGAGAGAATTTGAGCTGACTTTATTATATTTTTCACTTCAATTAAAATGTAATAGCTGTTTTGGATAAATTACGTTGTGGCTTTTTAATATGTTGTGTTAATTTTCCATATATTTTCATGTTATGTATACTGTGTCCACACAAGGGGTGTACAAAGGAAACCGACAAACCGCACCAACCCGATAATCCGAGTCAAACCGAGAATAAAAACTCGACCATGGTTTGGTTTGATTTGGTTTGGTGTTGGAAAAAATAACCCGACCATAATTGATTTGGTTTGGTTTTAACTAAAGAAAGTCAAACCGAAACCAAACCAACCCGACATTACATAAATAGAAATTTTAGATATAATTAATACATAAATATACTTATTGTGATATAATTTATTAATATTTCTTAAAAAATTTCATAATTTTATATCTTTTAAGGTATTATTTCAAGGTTGGACTTAGAACTTTTGAATGTTCCAATAAGTTTTATTGACATTAACATTAGTGAATTAAATAATGCTAACAAAAGCCCAAACCAAAATCAAATCAATATTAATGCTAACAAAAGACATCCAATTCAATACTACGAACGGGAATGTATTGAATAACTATTTTTGTTATGCAATAATTTAGATAAAAATGCATGACCTATTTTTATTTTTTCTTTAGCGTTTAGTCATGTAATTAATACCCCCTTATTAGCCTACTTATTTTTGCATGACTTGGTACTTTTAGATTATGTTTATTCTATTATGACTTTTTAATTAGCAATATATATATATTACATAATTTTATTGTCTTTATTGTTGAATATTTTAGGATAATGCCATGACACATCTCATATTTTGTATTATTTTCTTGGAAAATATTTTATATAGTTGTATCTTACTAGGATTAAAGAAATATTTTGAGCACAATTTATATGTTTTGATCTACGAAGATTTTACTGGAAGAAAATCCGTAAAAACCCGAATAACCCGAAAACCCGAGAAAAACCGAGAGCGAAAAATCCGAGTTTTATTGGTTTGGTTTGGTCTTTAGATTTAATAACCCGACATAATTGGTTCGGTTTGATAATTGTAAAATCCGAACAAACCCGACCTATGTACACCCCTAGTCCACAATACTTGCAACTGCTCTTTTCACGGTTCATTTCTCTTTGTACGATAGACTCATGTGATCCCGCTCTTCTCCAGACCCTGCGCATAGCGAGAGTTTAGCGCACCGGGCTATATTTTTTGCGCATAATCAGAGTGACTACCCTAAAAAAGTTGATTGTTTTAACTCGCAAGACACCCTGGCTTGGTTCTTATTTTTTGGTCCTAAGAAGTGTAGAATTCCAAAGAAGGGGAGAATGGGCTGGATCTTTCTTCACTTTGATGTTATAAAAATAAATTAATTATACGAAAATTATTGGGGAATTAACCTAGATATCTGTTCATTTAACCGTTTAAATTAAAAATAGCAGACAGATGAAAAATTATGTTGGATGGAACTTTTGTAGAACCACCTTTTAAATTTGAGTTAATACCCTAAAACCCCCATAAACTATAACATTTTTGTCAGTTTCCTACTTAAACTATTCGATGTCCCCAAAAATCCCCTGAATTATATTGTCCTTCGTATTAAACCCCCCTCGTCGCTGACCTGGCATAACGTGTACAAACACTCGCTTGGGAGCGCGTGACAACTGAAAAAAAGCCATCAAATGGCTCATATGACAGAAAATAATGGCTAATTAGCCTAACCCTCTTTCACATTTATTCTTTTTAATAAATATTCTCCATATTTCAATTATATCCACCTTTCGTCCTCATTTTTTTAACCATTTCTCCCTTCTTTTTTTTACATTTCTTCTTCATTTTTGAACTTTTTTTCTTCAGTTCACAATATGGGTTTCCTCTGAAAAAATTTCTCCCTCTCTTGTTTCCTCTGAAATGATTTATTCTCATTCTTGTTTTAGTCTTCTTTCATTTTTTACACATATTGTTGAAAGAATACCAATTTAAATATTCTTATTAAACTCAACACCTTGTAGAGAATAAAATTGAATATCTTGAACCTTCTTTATGTAATCTGGAATTAGAGGATGTAATAGTATTTGTTGGCCAATTAATTTTTTATTTGCGAAATTTTATTTTGTGTAATCTTTTTTATGTGATATAAGATGATTTTTAAGAAACACTATATGCCTTTATTTATATTTTTCTGTGCTACAAAATGAATATAAATGACTTCTTCAATTGGAGTTTAGCATAAAGCACGATCACAATTAAACCTAAAATTAACACAGTGCATTAATATTATTTTGGCCAAAACTCATAAAATTAATCAATCATCCTAGAGTAATACATGATGAGTAAATTGTATAAAAAACTCTTTAAAAACCACAAGTTAATATAGTTAGACAGACGCAACATGGGGTTTAATATATAGGGTAATATAGTTCAGGGGGATTTTGGGGACACCAGATAGTTTAAGTAGGTAACTGACAATATGGTGATAGTTTAGGCGGGTTTTAGGCTGAGTTGAATAGCCACGTGTAGTGCTACATGTCACGTTTTTTAAATAATTAGGAGCGTGTACTACACGCACCTCTAAGAATGCAATGAGGGATTTCTAATATAAAGGACAATATAGTTCAGGGGGTTTTGGGGACGCTGAATAATTTAAGTAGAAAACTGACAAAAACATAATAATTTAGGGGAATTTTAAATATATTAACTCTTTAAATTTTGACCCCTTTAAGAAAAATCTTGGGAAATAGCCTCTGACCAAAATTTTGAAGCGCGTTGGTCAACATTTTGGAAGCGGTCTCGGCTATCGTTAGAATTTTGAAGCACCATTCAACCACAATACTGAAAATCCAGGTGACCAGAATTATGGCAAAAGCTTAACAATCACCAGATTTTTCAACATTGCAGCTGAAAGTTCTTGTGAACGTCAGGATTTGTCCCTAGTTTTTACACATCACTCATGAAGCCAAGGACACCGTATTCTTAATATTTACCCAACACTCATAAAGTAAGGACACCATATACTTAACATTTATACATCACACATGAAGTTAAGGACACCATGTCCTTAACATAAAGTTAAAGACATGATATACTAAAGTTTAACAACAGAAAGTAGAAATACATCACACTTTGTCCTTAATATTTAGGCGAAATGGCTTCCTGGCCACTTAAACTTGCATCAATTTTTAAAGCCGATATATGAACTTTTGGGTTTCCCATTTGAGCACTTTTACTTGAGAAAATGGCTAGTAATAAACACTTTTGACCATTGACTATGCTTATGTGGCAACATTAAAGCTGATGTGGTCAATTTCGTGTTAATCACGGGTATAAAGCGCGTGAATACATTAAATTTAATAAAAAAAAATAAAAAAAAAAGATCCACCTCTATCTATTCCTCCCCGTACCCTTACCCCTGCCGCTTCCTTTTCTTCACTCATTGTCGCCACCCCTGTAATCCCTCATCCCTCCATTTCTCTTCTTCCTCCTTTATTCCTAATTAAGCCCATAACAAAAATTTTGATAAATCACACTCCAAAGCTCCATATTAAACCGTCATATTTGTTTATTCTTCAATTTTTCACTATCAATCACACTCCAATATATATGTACCCTGAAATTATTTTCTGATTTGTTCTGGTTCGTTGGAATTCCGATTTGATAAGGCGGATAAGAGAGAATCAGGTCCACCAGAGTGAAGTGTTGATACTGTTGTTCAAAGAGCTTGCCTCCGACGTTGAGCTTCACACGGTCGTTGACTTGGCTTTGAATTGTTGCATGTCGTGCTCCATTGATTACACCTATATATATGTACGTCGTGCTGGAATTATTTTCTGATTTTTTGGTAAAAAATGGGTTTGATTTCGATCATGGTCGCTGCTTTGATTTGTCGAAATTATTTGTTGATTTGTTGGAAAAAGTTGGGTCTTATTTCAATCATGGTAAAAGTTGTTCACTGCTTCATGATTTTTCTCTTTGATCATTGGAGGTGGTAATTTTAGTTTTTTAGTTTTGGTGATATTTTCCTTGTAATTTTTTGTGGTAAAAGGTTTTGCAAATGGTTCATATTTTCTTGCCGAGAAGATGATAAACAATGAAAGTGAAAGGTATTGGGTGGGATAGAAAACAGAGAATCGCCGGAGCCGTTGCCGATGAAAATCTAAAGTTTTTAAAATTGATTCCTAGTTCGTTAAGGTTTTTTCCGGCGGGTTCTGAGGGAGTGGAAGGGATGTGTAGAAAAAATTAATTTGTAAAAAAAAAAAAAAAAAAAAAAGAAGAAGTAGTGGGACTTCGAACGTCCAGGTGTTAACAAAATATGAATGAATGGATGATGTGGCTATACAATATATTAAATAAAATCCATGTCATTGAACAACAAGCACCATCACAAGTGTTTATTAGTAGATATTTTCTCAAGTAAAAATGTTCAAATGGAAACCAAGAGTTCATATATAGCTTTACAAAAGTGGCCACGAAACCATTTCGCCAAATATTTACACATCTCTAATTAGGCTAACTGTGCACTTCCCCTGCTGTCTTTCGCGTGATATTTTCAGTTCAAATTCGATCCCCAGCGGCGATTCGATTCCGGCTGAAAAATCTGTTCAGAGCAATTAGCTGATCCCAGCGAAGTAGAGAGGAAGGAAAGTATGAGTGTATTTGGAGGAGATAGCTGGGCGAAGGAAGGGCAGTACAGGAAGAGAAGAATCGATGAATTAATGGCGGACAACATCAATTCTTCAGCTTATAAGAAGCTGTCCAGCGGCAAATTCGCCTGCCTCGTTTGTCCTCACTGTCCCGTCCTCGACACCCCTCTCATGCTCTCTGTATGTACATACTAAAAACACAAACCCTAATTTTGCTCCTTTGGTCTCTTTTTTAAATCTTTTTTTTTTTTGGTTCTTTGATTTTCATATCCTTTAAAACTAAAAATTTGATCTTGTAAATGTTGCTTCATAATTCTTCCATCTTCAATTCCCGATAAACAACTTAATCTTATATGTCATTCAGCTTGGCTTCGAATTTAAGTAAAGACTAAGCCCCTAAATAGTAAGGCAAGTTTAAAGTCTATCATTGACCGAAAATCGAAGTTAGCTTCAAAAGATTTGGAGTTGACTATTCCTGTATAGCATCTCTATAGTAAGAATACTTGGAGGTTTCAACATGATCCAGGTTCATGAGAAGATTGAAATGGCTGGCCGAGAATTGCAAATAGAAATTCCTGCAAGACCAAACATATTCATAAGATGAATGCCATAAATATGCAGATGGCCAAAATGGATGTGGTCATTGAAGATTGGACAAATTAGAAATGATGACATATGACAGAGGGTGTAATTTTTTGATAGGGTGTGACAGAGGTGTAAGTAGCGCAGAGAAAACAAAATAAGAAAAGGTTGGCTGAGATTATTAGGCCACGTCAGAGTAGAGCTCAATATATACCAATCCATGGGTGCAACAAAACAATGGTTAAAGATGCTAAAAATATACGACGTAGTTGATTGATTCATTCATCCGAAAACACTTGATTGCCTGCATGGCAAAAATCCTTCTCTTTTTGTGAATTATCTCTATTTTACTTTCCCAAACAAAAAATACATATGCTTCCTGCGCTGGGTGGTGGGTGGGTTTGATGGTGGTGATGGACCTCTGTTTCTTTTGGACCAGATACTTCTTTATTGGAGAATTTTGTGATTTATTGGCAGACAAACCATACAGACATGATCTGCATGTATATTACTACTTTTTGATGCATGGATGCAGCATGTATGTATCTAATGTATTAGGAACATTCTCATGTTATAGTACTTCAGCTTCGGGGATGCTTGTTCTCCTTCAATCTTCTTCCGTGATAATTCCCTTATTATCAGAAGGAGCTCTACTTCTTTGGACAAAAATATTTTTAATAGGTCCAAGTGAGCCATGAAAGGGAGGTAGAGTGTGAACATCTTAATCATGCCACATATGCTTCTGAGGCTTAAAGAAAAAATGACAAGGTTCTCTTCAGATTTTGACTGTTTGCAGTTGATGAAGGACCTCTATTTCCTGGACCAACATTTTCAATTGGTGAAGTTCTGTGATTAACTAATAGACAAACTATACAGACATACTGTACATGCATTTTTACAATTTTCTTAAAATTAGGATTGGTATGCATCTATGTTTGCATCGATAATTGTATTAAGACATTTCTCATGTTATAACTTTATCCAGAAAACATAAAAAATTCTCATGTTACAATACTCTACTTCGGTATGCTAGTTTTTCTGTGATAATTCCCTTATTATCAGAAAACATATGTAGGCACATGTGAAAGGGTCACGCCATCGAGCAGCAGAGTCAAGGCTTAGAGAAAGAGAATTAGGCAGGCAAGATGAGATAAACAAGAGAATAGCCTTGTCAGAATGTGTTACTGCCACCTCGAGCACCTTGACGTCCAGCCAATTATGTAAATCAGCAAACAAACCATTGATTGAGCGCGCAAAGAAAGCTGCTTCTGACATACTTCATCAAAATTTGGCCCAAAGTACTGCTTCTCGAGTGGATGAGATCAAATGTAACAAGGGTGATGGTACAAGTTGTCTAACTAATAAAAGGAATAGTCAATCTGTTCAAATAGGAGTCACAACAAATCAAACTATCATACCTCATGCATACGACCGGGAACGACAAGAGAAGGAGCTTAAGTTCACATCTGCTGGATGGAAGCGTGATGGCCATGGGAAGTGGTATAAGGATGAAAATGTGAGTTCTTCATTTGAAGCACGAACCTGTGATGAACTTTTTCTCATGTGTTTCTTAAAGCGAGGCAACATTGTTTCTCATACTGCTAAACTATAACTAGAGGTTTATCACTTGATTGTTGTTCAATCAATTCTCTTTATTTAAGTATATGGCTTTAAGTTGAATGAAGGTTTGATAAGGTCCATGTAAAACTAATTTGGGTTGCACTGTTTACTTGTTTGCAGGTTGAGTTTGACTCAGATGAAGAAGATCCTAATCTCTCTCTTCCGTGACTGTTGGTTGAAAAAAGTAAGATTTTATACCTATTTAATCCTTTCCCTTTCAGCTGTACTTTATTTCGAATCATGACATTCTACTTGATTGGATGCCAAAACTAACTCTTTTACAGGCATCCATCGCTGCGCATCACTTTCCTCATAGGGAGTTGAATACTAGTCAGGTCAAATTCAAGGATAACCAGATACATTCAATGTGTGAAAGGCCAAGCAATTGTTAGTTCTGATGCTTGCTCACGCTTCAAGTTATCATTATCAATAAGCATGAGAAAGTTGCAATGCAGAAGTTTTTCAATTTAGCAGGAATGCGTCTCTGAATATGATGCTTTGGTTTCTGTTGGATATGAATGGTGAACATGATGCTTTGAATGAGATAGGTTTGAACAGTTGAGCTGGAATGCAGTGCTCTGCTGGATACTGATTGAGCAGCTGAGGTGACGATAGTTAAGGGTCTCTATTTCTGCTATTTTCTCCCTTTGAATCCTCAATTTGTCTTAGCCACAAAACCAACAGGGTGAAGCGATTGGGAAGTGAATTATTTGGCCTTCACTTTTGGCATCTACTATGTCTTTCCTCAAAATAGGTGTAAAATTACCGAGGCTTACATTATAATGGTATTTGTGGTAGTCTCCCACAAAATAGGTGTGAATATATCTCATCCTTCCTTCCCATTCTCTGGTCTCCAATGTAATAGAAAAAAATTAAAGAGAAAGAGTCTGAATTTTCTCGTGTTACGCAAGTCTATGGAAAGGTAACTGGCTCCAGCTTCAATAGTTGATGATTATTGAGGCTTTCTTTGTCGATATTCTATTTATGAATAGCAGCAAGCAAGAACTCAAATTATGCATAGAGCTAGCAAAGAAATGTATGGAGTTTGTTTGAAAGTTTCAAAAACAAGTTTGCAATATTTTCTTTTAGTACGTATTTGCTTACTCTCTAATAAATAGAGCTTTAGCTAGCGTTTGGCCATAGATCCCAAATTTGTTTTGAAAAATCTGATTTGGGTGAAGTTTGGTTGAAGATGAAAATGTGTTTGGACATACGTTTTCAAAATATATTTCCCAACTTTATTTTGGAAAAATATGTATATAATTCCCAAGTTTTGGGATTTTAGCCCAAAATCAGCAATTGGTGTGAAATATGAGCAAAATTTATGGCCAAACATGAATTTTGAAAATAAATTCCAAATTTATTTTTGCAAAACTCATGGCCAAACGGTTCCTTAATCTTTCAATAAAGTAGGTCTGTTATTTAACTGGAAAAAAGGTAATAAGACATATTAAGGTTGAAATTGACCACTACAAAACAAAATACTGGCCAATGAAAAAAGATTTTCGTTTGAAGGTTATTTTACTATGGACACAGAAACAAGACCTCTTGAAATTGACCACTACAAAACAAATACTGGCTAATTGAAAAAAGAAAGTTCTCTTTTCAAGGTTATTTAATGGAGCATAGAACCAAGACCTCCAAGAGAAAATGATATCTTACGTTCATTTCATTTACAAGAATAGAATAATATCCTGGGAGGATTTTTATATTTTATTTATAGATCTCTTCATTAAAATAACATTTGTAGCTTTTATTAGAAAAAGAGATTCAAGGCAAGAAACAACTGATTTCTGAATTATTTAAAAAGATATTTGTAAAAGGATGTGGGCCTCTATATCAAAGCCACCTTGACCATTCAGAACACCTTTGTGTTACTTCAGTACATCAACCTTGGATTTATTCAAATTCAAGATTCTCAATACACAAGCAAAAAGCAGATACAGGTAACTCAAGAGTACTGAAAATGAGTGCAGCATATGGATCATGGAAGTCACCAATCACAGCAGATATAGTCTCGGGTTCAGAGAAGCGTCTAGAAGGTTTCACTCTAGACTCAAATGGCCACTTAATGTGGCTAGAAACTCGGCCAGCTGAGTCAGGACGAGCAGTGCTTGTTAAAGAAGAAGGGGAAGATATTACACCTAAAGACTTCAATGTTCGGACCACTGTTCAAGAATATGGTGGTGGCTCTTTTGGAGTTTCTGGAGATTTACTTGTTTTCTCCAATTTTGATGATCAGAGATTGTACAAGCAGCTTCTCGCTTCTCCAGGTCTGGCCTGGGTCCAATTAATATTCTTATTTAGGTTCCATTTCAAATTATTTTGCAATCTTTTGAAATAAAGTTTATATATTTGCATAAAAAGATACACCGTTTTCCTAATTTCATTTTATGTGTCACCTTCATATGTTTGGAAATTGGTTAATTTTACATTTTCATTTTGGCACTGACACAAACTTGTGGTAGAAAAAAAAATATTTTCTTTTGGTGCAAAGGTACTTTCGGTATTTTATGGATACTTAGCTGATAGCGTGAAAAATCTTTTTTTTTTCTAAATCTTGTGTTCAGTCAAATAGTGTCAAAATTTTGTGATACGGAGTTCTATAAATCACTATTTTTTTTATAATTAAGAAGATTTAAAAAATGTTTGACAAAGATTGTAACAAAAGGAAAATGATTTAATTCTCCAAATAAGAATTGTATCATATAGATAGGACAGAATAAATAGCAAGTTTATTTATTTTTTCGTGGAAGTTATAGCCGTGGAGCAGATTAAATTGATAATTTGTTAATCATAGATTCCAGACCAGTGCCGATAACTCCAGATTATGGGGGACCTGTTGTGAGGTATGCTGATGGGGTCTTTGATGGCCGTTTAAACCGTTACATTGCTGTAAGAGAAGGTACATATATCTCTACTTATAATCACTACATGTATTATTGTTATAATTTTTGGATTAGGATTTTTTTCTTTACAGTCTTGTTTGTTGTAACTGTATATTTTTGCTCCTTATTATCTATGAATAGATCATCGCGGGGTTGATGCACAGCCAACTACAGAGATTGTGAGTGTTTCCCTTAATGATAACAACACTGAAGGTATGTAAGTGGCAACAGCTTTGAAGTATTGTGAATCTGTTGATCTATGATGTTAAAATGGAGAATGCTTGATTTGCTGCGTCTGCTTTTATTCATGAATTTCAGAACCAAAAGTGTTGATTAGTGGGAATGACTTCTATGCATTCCCGCGGGTGGATCCAAAGGGAGAACGTTTGGCCTGGATCGAATGGAGCCACCCTAACATGCATTGGGATAAAGCAGAACTTTGGGTCGGGTATATATCTGAGAACGGGTGAGTAAGTCTTCTTACATTCTCTGTACTGAATAAAAAAAAGTCTTCTTACATTCTCTCTTTATTAGATGTTGTCCACACTGCAAGACGCTTCAAATTTTACTGAAAAAGATTTCATGCACACTGATCCACTTTTGCTGTGAATGTTTAACAATTGGTTGAATTAATCAAATATAGAGACATCGACAAGCGAGTAGTAGTTGCTGGTGCCTGTCCTTCTGCCGTGGAATCGCCAACTGAGCCTCTGTGGTCGTCCAAAGGCAGGATAAGTTTTAAGCAGTATTCTGCTGTTTACTCCCATTCTAAAAGCAGAATAACTGCTAGTCTTATGATGTTGAATATTGAAGCAACCTCCTCGGATTATTGCAGGGGAATTGTTTTTCATAACAGATAGGAATACAGGGTTTTGGAACATATACAAATGGGTAAATACATTAAACCGTAAGAGTTTTGCAAATTTTGTAGTATTGGTGATAGTTCATCACTGTTTATTGCTTCTACATCAGATTGAAGATAAAAATGAGGTCCTTGCGATTTATTCTTTGGATGCTGAGTTCACAAGACCTTTTTGGGTTTTTGGAAACCGATGTTATGACATCATTGAGGGAAAAGACGGATCAACCATTATTGCCTGCAGCTACAGGTCTCTCTCTCCATTTAAATGCTATCCCAGTTCTTTTCATTATTTTCCCAGCCTCTCTTTGGAGTGTTCTGTTGACACTTCTAATAAAGTTGGTTTATCTATTTTGGCTTGCAGGCAACATGGAAAGTCATATCTTGGTGTTATAAATCAAGCTAAGAACTCCTTCTGTTCAGTTGATATTCCATTCACTTACATATCAAATATTGTAAGTTGCAGCTTATATTGTGGAAATTGTCTAATTGGTGCAACATTCAGAAATTGTAACAGTCTGCTTAAATGTTGTTTAGCTTGCAAGTGGGCAGATCCTTTACATTGAGGGTGCATCTTCCGTTCTTCCTACTTCTTTAGCAAAGGTTGTGTCTTGTTCTTTTCTGTAACGGTCGCTTTTTCAAATAATTATTTTCCGCAGTTTGACTTCATGAATTTCATTGCTTGGCAACAGGTCATACTAGATGATCATATGTCAAAGGTTGTTGATTTCAGTATCATGTGGTCATCTTCTTCAGACAGTGACAAGTACATATCATATTTTAGCTTGCCCGAGCTTATCGAATTTCCAACAGATGTGGCTGGTCAGAATGCCTATGCATATTTCTATGCTCCATGTAATCCAGATTATAAGGGCAGTGAAGACGAAAAGCCTCCACTGTTGCTGGAAAGCCATGGTAAATAATTTGTATTTTCTTAGAGTTGTATTTTCATTATGCACCGAGTGCTAATTTAGTTTTCTATGGCATTGATTAAAGTGTTGAAAAATTAAGATACTAAGCATTGTATATTCTAACTATAAAGTTGCTGAAGAAAAAGCTTGTTACATGGCAGTGCTGTTGGCCAGTTTCACATCGGCAAAATATGAGAGTCGTGACAGGAGCTTTCAATAGTTATTGTATAGGCAAAGCATTTGTCGTCTTCTTAGCTGCTTTCTGTCAGTAATAACAAGAACAAATTCCAATCTCTGACTTTCTACAAGTCTACTAACCATTGAGCTCGAGCATGCACGTGTATGTTAAATACAGGGCTATCCAAATAAGTGTGTGTGCACGTGTCTGTGTCTGTGTAAGTATACATATGTATAGCTACACAACTATCTGGAAGTAAAACAGGTTAAATATGGGGATATCCAAGAGAGGAAATAATTAGAAAAACTCTAGACTTCTATTTTCCTGTTCCAACACTATTATAATATTAATTGCCTTGTTTTCACCATGCTTCACTAATCTTCTTTTTCATTCTGAGTATGCGTGAACTTAACTGATTTTGAACTGTTGCTCATGCATATTACAGGAGGGCCAACTGATGAGGCACATGGAACCTTAAATCTTAGCATGCAATATTGGACTAGTCGAGGATGGGCATTCGTAGATGTTAACTACGGAGGAAGTTCGGGTATGTTATCAGAGTTTGAGCAATTTATTTTCCATCTAACTTCCATACTTCCTAGATTCAGACAATTTTTTTATTTATTATTTAATGGTTGTCAAATTCAACTGTATCTGATTTACTAAAAACTTTCTAACCCTATTTTTCAGTCTGTTAGGTTCTGATACATTACACTCCACTAAGTTCTTAGAGTTTACTTGTCCCTCTCTATACATCACATAATTAAGTCTTCACAAATTCCAATTCAAGGTTATGGCAGGGCGTACCGAGAACGTCTTCTAGGGAAGTGGGGAATTGTTGACATTAATGATTGTTGCTCTTGTGCTAAATATTTGGTTAGTTGAATTAACTGCATCCCCTACCTTATTTGTTATTTTTCTCTTTTCTTTACTCTAGAGGTTTAACAAGGATACTTGTTTATTAAGGTGGATGAGGGGAAGGTTGATGAAAAGCACCTTTGCATAACTGGTTGTTCTGCTGGTGGTTACACAACATTAGCTTCTCTTGCTTTCAGAGAGACATTTAGAGCTGGAGCTTCTTTATTTGGAGTAAGTCAATATGTAACATCAATTTGGAATCAAGGAGGGAAATGGTTTTTATTGTGGTATGATCAGTGTTAGTCTCAGCCGAAGTAAAATGCTTATTGCTGCAAATCCTTGCCTTGTTCTCGCCCTGAACCATCACGTGAGCATATGCGGAGGGTAAAAACTGGGAAAAAGGATAAGGAGATGGCGTAATTAGAAGTTTAAGTGATGATTAATCATATGCTCAATTTAATTGCATTTATTTTATGTTTTATGTCTGCATCTTGTTTTGAATAGAAGGAAAAGCTTATATGGAATGTACCGCTTACATTATGCTCCACGTATCAGCTCTCTATAATGTCACAAACTTGTACCTCCTCTCTACTTCTCTATTAGACTTGGGGGGGGGGGGGGGGGGTCAACAGGGTTTTGATT